>NC_088221.1:23437160-23472160 GCF_036934945.1 Oncorhynchus masou masou | reverse complement strand
GTAAGAAACTGATCAAATTAAGATGGCACATCTGTAATACAAAGCAGGACCTGAATTCATGAAGTGTTCAGTATATGAGCGTTGATCTACACAGGAAAGTGGCCTTTTGTAATGGTTTTCTTGTGGGAAAAGAGAGGCGGACCAAAATGCAGCGTGGTTAGTTTTGTGCATCTTTAATAAAGATGAAAGTACTACAATTTACAAAACAAGAAACGTGAAAAAACCAAAACAGTCCTATCTTGTGCCACAAACACAAAGACAGGAACAATTACCCACAAAACCCAACACAAAACAGGCTACCTAAATATGGTTCCCAATCAGAGACAATGACTAACACCTGCCTCTGATTGAGAATCATATCAGGCCTGACATAGAAATGGACAAATCAGACACACAACATAAAATGCCCACCCAACTCACGTCCTGACCAACACTAAAACAAGAAAAACACACACGAACGATGGTCAGAACGTGACACCATTGTTACCTGGTGTTGTTTTTCCGTGTAACGTTTCTAGAGTTGATTCATGTGTTAAATGAACACCTGAACCGCTGTGTTGGTGTTAATAACTGGTGTTAAACCTAAACCACATCCAACATTTTCATATTTCCCAGCATGCTCTATTGCAGGTTGATTTTTGAAATGTTGTTTGAATATCCATTTTTGCATGTACGTTAAATGATTAATTAATCTTATGCTACTCACATATAAATAACCTACATTTTTCTAAACTAATCCAATCTGTTACTTGGACTTATTGCACCAATTACTGAGATGGTTGTTCCACTTTAGATGGTTTAGGTGGTCTCATATCTTAGTCTGCCCAGTCCAGCAGTCTTTCGGGAATGCAGGTTGCAGGGGAATAAAAATTCCAAACGTTGTATATCCCCACTCTGGCTGGGTTCCAATACCAATTACACATTACTTTGCAAACCTGCATAATGTGACTTGCTGGCCTGATGCGGCCTGTAAACCATGAGTTTCAGGCCACTGTATTAGGGTAAAGCAAGGCCCTCAAAAATACGTGTTGTATTGTGATAAATGTTTTTACTTTTGAATGACACAGCTGTCTTGCTTAGGATCACTAGGTGAAGTCCACAGGACTGAAAATCGATGAATGCAACAACCATGTCTCTGTCACTAACAAATACAATCATTGGTGGGAGCCATAAGAATCTCCGTTGGTTCTTTAGCCCGAAGTGAATGATGCATGATAGAGAATTGAGACGTTACAGTTTTTGGGGTCCAAACTTCCCGTCAGGTCCTGGGGAATGTGAAGGGTTTGGTGGATTAAACATGACTGCTCAAACATTGGCTGGTTACGAGCTGTGTGTGTGTGTGTGTGTGTGTGTGTGTGTGTGTGTGTGTGTGTGTGTGTCTGGCCTGCACTGGGGGGGATTACAGTAGATTTACAAGGCCCAGTAACAATGCGGAGGCCTGCACCCACCCCAGGGACCCAGACTCTATCACTATCACAATACTACTCTGCTAATTCCTATTAGAACCTGCTACTGCTGCAGCAGAGGGAGAGGGAGATAGTGGGAAGAGGGGAGAGGGAGAGAGTGGGAAGAGGGGAGAGGGAAAGAGAGAGTGGGGAGAGGGGAGAGGGAAAGAGAGAGTGGGAAGAGGGGAAGAGGGGAGAGGGAAAGAGAGAGTGGGGAGAGGGAAAGAGAGAGTGGGGAGAGGGAAAGAGAGAGTGGGGAGAGGGGAGAGGGAAAGAGAGAGTGGGGAGAGGGAAAGAGAGAGTGGGGAGAGAGAGAGATGAGACTGTAATTGATTAGGTGTTTGTACTTTGTTAAGCGTTCATGTGTGTGCGTGTCTATTCCCATCTTCAGCAGTGTAAAATGGCGGGTGTATTTTAGTGGCGGTCAGATGGTTTGTATTTTAAGAGCCCACCAAGAGACCAATGTCTCTCACACAGACAGACAGACAGACAGACAGACAGACACCCACCCAGAGACCCATGACTCTCAGACAGACAGACAGACACCCACCCAGAGACCCACGACTCTCAGACAGACAGACAGACACCCACACAGAGACCCACGACTCTCAGACAGACAGACAGACAGACAGACAGACAGACAGACAGACAGACAGACAGACACCCATGCTGCTGCTGCTTATCGGAACAGCCATCACTAATTGAGGAAACCCGGAGATAAAGGGGACTGTTTTAAATCCTCGCTAGGAGGTAATCGGCCTAGTTTGCTGCTGAATAAAATGGAGGAGTTAATTCATAGTGCCTTCATGGGGAATGAGATAGAGATCTTTGGGTGGGTTGGGTGTGTGTGGGGGGTTGCTTTGCTACATTTGTGTATGTAATTATGTGTATGTGTAAACACACACACGCACACACAAACACACACACATGCAAACACAAATATTAATTTTGAAGACAGATTTAATTGGACTGAGAATCAGGGACGAGAATCTCCATCTGTATAAATATTTAAGGGATTGCTATGGGCTGCACACACACACACACACACACACACACACACACACACACACACACACACACACACACACACACACACACACACACACACACACACACACACACACACTCTCTCTCTCTCTCACTCTCTCACTCTCTCACTCTCTCACTCACTCACAGTCTACTTCAACTAACCTTGTGAGGACACACCATTCAGTCCCATTCAAAATCCTTGTTTTCCCTGAACCCTAAATCTAACCCTTACCCTAACTCTAACCCCAAAACCTTACCTTAACCCTAACCCTAGCTCCTAACCCTAACACTTACCCTAGCTGCTAACCTAAAAACCTTACCTTAACCCTAACCATAGCTCCTAACCCTAACACTTACCCTAGCTCCTAACCCAAAATCCTTACCTTAACCCTAACCCTAGCTCCTAACCCTAACACTTACCCTAGCTGCTAACCTAAAAACCTTACCTTAACCCTAACCATAGCTCCTAACCCTAACACTTACCCTAGCTCCTAACCCAAAATCCTTACCTTAACCCTAACCCTAGCTCCTAACCCTAACACTTACCCTAGCTCCTAACCTAAAAACCTTACCTTAACCCTAACCCTAGCTCCTAACCCTAACACTTACCCTAACTCCTAACCCAAAATCCTTACCTTAACCCTAACCCTAGCTCGTAAACATTACCCTAGATCCTAAACCTAGCCCTAACCCTAGCTCCTAACCTAAAAACCTTACCTTAACCCTAACCATAGCTCCTAACCCTAACACTTACCCTAGCTGCTAACCTAAAAACCTTACCTTAACCCTAACCCTAACTCCTAACCCTAACACTTACCCTAGCTCCTAACCTAAAAACCTTACCTTAACCCTAACCCTAACTCCTAACCTAAAAACCTTACCTTAACCCTAACCATAGCTCCTAACCCTAACACTTACCCTAACTCCTAACCCAAAATCCTTACCTTAACCCTAACCCTAGCTCGTAAACATTACCCTAGATCCTAAACCTAGCCCTGACCCTAATTCTAACCCTAACACTAAGTCTAACCTTAACCCTAAACCACCTAGAAATAGCATTTGACCTTGTGGGGACAAACAAAATGTCCCTAGTTGGTCCAATTTTTGTTTGTTTGGTATTCTTATGGAGAATTCTGGTCAGCACGACTATCGTGAAACACATCCACACACACACACACACTTGCACATGCACACACACTGTTTGGGTTCCACTAATAAAGGGGATCTATTGGCCTGGCACACAGTCACTTGATGACTCCATTTTGGTTAGATTCTAATACACACACAGACACATACACACAGACACACCCTTTGAACTGGGGCACTAGCTATGGTAATGGGAATAATGTGAACTGCATTATTAAACAGCCCAGATCCATTATACTCTTCTTAATTGAAAATGTTTTTCCATGTTTGTCACACGCTCACTGACTCCCCTCTCTCTCTCACACACACACACACACACACACATACACACACACACACACACACACACACACACACACACACACACACACACACACACACACAGACACACACACACACACGCACAAGTTTGTGAGGAAGTAGGCTAACTCCACTGAAGTGTTTGTCTGCTTTGTTCTGTTATTTCCATTTTCATTTCCTCCTTTGTTAAACGGATGCTGTGTTTGTGCATGTTTGTGTGTGGATGCGTCTGTGTGTGTTGCAGAGCAGTGTGTACCGCATTAATGACATGTTAATGTTTGATAGAGTTACGTAAGAGCCCTCTCCTAATGCACCTCTGACCCCCGTAACACTCACTGACTTTCACTAACACAACACCACACAATACAAAACTACACTGCACAACACCACCCCACACTACACTACACTGCACAACACCACACAACACTACACTGCACAACACCACACAACACTACACTACACAACACCACCCCACACTACACTACACAACACCACACAACACTACACTGCACAACACCACACAACACTACACTACACAACACCACACTACACTACACAACACCACACAACACTACACTGCACAACACCACACAACACAACACTACACTGCACAACACCACCCCACACTACACTACACAACACCACACAACACTACACTGCACAACACCACCCCACACTACACTACACAACACCACCCCACACTACACTACACAACACCACACAACACTACACTACACAACACCACACAACACTACACTACACAACACCACACAACACTACACTGGACAACACCACCCCACACTACACTACACTGCACAACACCACACAACACTACACAACACTGCACAACACCACCCCACACTACACTACACTGCACAACACCACACAACACAACACCACCCCACACTACACTACACTGCACAACACCACACAACACTACACTACACAACACAATACAACAGTACACTGCACAACACCACACACCACCTCACTACACTACACTACACAACACAACACCACACAAAACAACACTACACTGCACAACACCACACCACACTACAGTGCACAACACCACACAACACCACACCTCACTACACTACACAACACAACACCACACAATACAACACTACACTGCACAACACCACACAACACTACACTACACCACACTACACTACACTGCACAACGCCACACAACACTACAGAACACTACACTACACTGCACTGCACTGCACAACACCACACAATACTACACCACACAACACTACACTACACTACACTACACTACACAACACAACACTACACTCCACCACACAATACAACACTACACTGCACAACACCACACTACACTGCACAACACCACACCACACCACACTACACAACACTGCACAAAACCACACTACACTACACTACACTGCACAAAACCACACTACACTACACTACACAACACCACACAACACTGCCCTGCACAACAGAACACTACACTACACCACACATTACACTACATTACAATACACGGCACTGCACAACACTACACTATTAACCACTACAATCCACTACAGAACACAACACAGCATAAATCAAAACAGACAGAGAAAGGAGAGGGGAAAGAGAGAGAAAGATAGAGTGAGAGGATAAAGGAGAGAAGAGAGAGGGTAGAGTGGAGAAAGAGAAGATAGAGGGTAGAGTGGAGAAAGAGAAGAGAGAGGGTAGAGTGGAGAAAGAGAAGAGAGAGGGTAGAGTGGAGAAAGAGAAGAGAGAGGGTAGATTGGAGAAAGAGAAGAGAGAGGGTAGAGTGGAGAAAGAGAAGAGAGAGGGTAGAGTGGAGAAAGAGACGAGAGAGGGTAGAGTGGAGAAAGAGAAGAGAGAGGGTAGAGTGGAGAAAGAGAAGAGAGAGGGTAGAGTGGAGAAAGAGAAGAGAGAGGGAAGAGTGGAGAAAGAGAGGAGAGAAGAGAATGGAGCTCAGTAATGTATGATTATACGTGTGTGTGTGTGTGTGTGTGTGTGTGTGTGTGTCTGTGTCTGTGTCTGTGTGTGTGTGTGTGTGTGTGTGTGTGTGTGTGTGTGTGTGTGTGTGTGTGTGTGTGTGTGTGTGTGTGTGCGTGCGTGCGTGCGTGCGTGGCCATCCGGTGAGTATCCTTGCATGTGGTGGTGTCCTTAGCTCCAGTGTGTTAGCCCAGGCTCCGACAATACTGGGGCTGTCCTTGTAGTGACTGGCTGGATGAACAGGTCACTAACTCTTACTGTCATCTCTCTCTGTCTTTCTCTCTTGCCCTCTGTCTATCTCTCTCCCTATCTTCCTCTATCTCTCCCTCTATCTCTCTCTCTAACCCCCCCTCTCTCCCTAACTCCCCCTATCTTCCTCTATCTCTCCCTCTGTCTCTCTCTAACTCCCCCTCTCACTCACTCTCCCTCTCTCTCTCCCTAACTCCCCCCTATCTTCCTCTATCTCTCTCTCCCTAACTCCCACCCTCTATCTCTCTCCCTCTATCTATCTCTCTCTCCCTCTATCTCTCTCTCCCTAACTCCCACCCTCTATCTCTCTCCCTCTATCTCTCTCTCCCTCTCTCTCTCTCTCCCTAACTCCCACCCTCTATCTCTCTCCCTCTATCTATCTCTCTCCCTCTATCTCTCTCTCCCTAACTCCCACCCTCTATCTCTCTCCCTCTATCTATCTCTCTCTCCCTCTCTCTCTCTCCCTAACTCCCACCCTCTATCTCTCTTCCTCTATCTATCTCTCCCACCCTCTATCTCTCTCTAACTCCCACCCTCTATCTCTCTCCCTCTCTCCATCTCTCCCACCCTCTATCTCTCTCCCTCTATCTATCTCTCCCACCCTCTATCTCTTTCTCCCGCCGATGGTTTGGATTCGGTAATGGATGAGTGCATAAATTCCCTCTAGAAGAGTGACTAGAGGATTGAGGGAAATAAAGAGAAAGATCAACATTTCCTGAACCTACTGTACATAAAATCCATGTTATTCACTCGTGTGTTTCAAATGACTAAGTAATGGTAACTACAATATGACACATTGTACATCATTACGAATGCCATTTAGCTCTGCTATGTAGCAGTGCATTTTGTTCCATGAAATACACTGAGTACAAAACAGTAAGAACACCTGATCTTTCCATGACATAGACAAGGGGTGAAAGTAAGCTGGTACTGTTAAACATGAGCTTATCGCAATTAATACAACATGCCCAAAACACTACAGGCTATTACAAAATGATTGAACATTACTGCATGAAATATTGACTGGAAACCGGGTGGAAACGCTCCAGTTTGGTTTTGGTTGGAGGAGAACACTTACATTTTTGTCAAGGCAGAGCTGAGTGGCCGAGGAGACAACGGAGCTCGTGGACAACAGTGGATGCATCAATTCAGGTTACAAGTGTAAGCCTAATTACAACCGCAGAATGCCATTACAGTGCACCTAGGTGTTTTTGTGACCAATGTCTCTTTCCATTCATCCAACTGCAGGTGCACAGGGTAGCCTACAGGAGTGCCTTTGTTAGGTGATTGTTTGACAATCAGATGAAAACTGGTTGTGTTTATGCCACATTAAAAGGCATAGGCAGCATGTCCATAAGGCAAGGGGAAGCTTTCCCCAAAGTAAATTGAATTAAATTATAAAAATGATATAGCCTAATTAACATACTCCTGTTTATACAGAATTGAATAAAATCATTTCAAATAGGGTACTACACAGAGGATCATTAGCTTATTTTCAAAAAAAGTTGTGGATTGTTTTAAATTGCATTGCCTACAGTCAGAAGGGCCCACAATTTGGGCAGCGCGTGCTGCAAATACCAAGTAGATGATTGTTGAGTTTCGACTGTCAGAGAAAACAGAGAGACCCAGCCAGGCATATCACAATATTTAAAAATACAATCGCTGAAAAACAGTTTGGAAAGCAAATGGCTATTGCTGTAAAGAGATGACAATGAAAAGACTCCAATCTGTCTTTGTGTTATCAACATTGTTAACTTAATTGAGCGAACAGTCTTATTGGCACCAGCAGAGAACATCGGCCATATCCCCGTTGAGTGTGGATATTACCTGTCTTTATCATTGGGCCAGTGTGCATATTACCTGTCTTTATCATTGGGTCAGTGTGCATATTGCCTGTCTTTATCATTGGGCCAGTGTGCATATTACCTGTCTTTATCATTGGGTCAGTGTGCATATTGCCTGTCTTTATCATTGGGCCAGTGTGCATATTACCTGTCTTTATCATTGGGTCAGTGTGCATATTACCTGTCTTTATCACTGGGTCAGTGTGCATATTACCTGTCTTTATCATTGGACCAGTGTGCATAATACCTGTCTTTATCATTGGGTCAGTGTGCATAATACCTGTCTTTATCATTGGGTCAGTGTGCACATTACTTGTCATTATCATTGTGTCAGTGTGCATATTACCTATCTTTATCATTGGGTCAGTGTGCACATTACTTGTCTTTATCATTGGGTCAGTGTGCATATTACTTGTCTTATCATTGGGTCGGTGTGCATATTACCTATCTTTATCATTGGGTCAGTGTGCACATTACTTGTCTTTATCATTGGGTCAGTGTGCATATTACCTATCTTTATCATTGGGTCAGTGTGCACATTACTTGTCTTTATCATTGGGTCAGTGTGCATATTACCTATCTTTATCATTGGGTCAGTGTGCACATTACTTGTCATTATCATTGGGTCAGTGTGCATATTACCTGTCTTATCATTGGGTCAGTGTACATATTACCTGTCTTTATCATTGGGTCAGTGACACTTTTGTTTGTTTTTGGACAATAATTTCCTCCTCCAGGAGGACATCATATTGTATTTGTGTCTCCCCTTTTCTTAGGCCAATTATATTGATCAGACAACATCATTTGTATTGATCTGTTTGTCAGTTTCAGCAGAGTAGGCTAGCCTGTAGTCTTTGTAGTATAAAAAGTGTCCCATACCTGTGAGAAATTAAATCTACTTTCACCCCTGACATAGACTGACCAGGTGAAAGCTATGATCCCTTATTGATGTCACTTGTTAAATCCACTTCAATCGGTGTTGATGAAGAAGAGGAGACAGGTTAAAGAAATATTTTTAAGCCTTGAGACAATTGAGACTTGATTTGTTTATGTGTTCCGTTCAGAGGGTGAATGGGCAAGGCAACATATTTAAGAGCATTTGAACGGGGTATGGTAGTACTGTAGGTGCCAGGCGCACTAGTTTGAGTGTGTCAAGAACTGCAGCACTGCTTGTTTTTTCACGCGTGTATCAAGAATGTTCCACCAACCAAAGGACATCCAGCCAACTTGACACAACTGTGGTCGGCATTGGAGTGGGCCAGCATCCCTGTGGAACGCTTTCGACACCTTGTAGAGTCCATGGCCTGACGAACTGAGGCTGTTCTGAGGGCCAAAGCAGGGAGATTCAACTCAGTATTAGGAAGGTGTTCCTAATGTTCTATACACTCAGTGTGTGTAACGTGTGTAACTGCAGGGTGACAGGTAGCCTAGCGGTTACAGTTGTGGGCCAGTAACAGAAAGGTTGCTTGTTCAAATACCCGAGCCGACAAGGTGAAAAATATGTTGATGTGCCCTCCGAGGGGGTCTCAGGGGGAGTTGTGATATTCAAAAATCACATTTCCAATTCACACATGAAATAGGACAAATATAAGTACCCACCAAATGATTATTTTGGATTTCATTCAGACCTACAAGGGAGATGTCTGTAGAGCTTTTGACGTAGGTGTTGTTGTTCATATCTGGTGGTCTCTATAGCATGATGCTGCAACCCATGGCTTCCTGGCACACGAGCTGCTCAACACATTTCAGCACCATGGACAGTTCACCCACTCACAAACAGCTTTTAGTACCATGGACAGCAGTAATACTCTCTAATAGACACCAGACTGCTCTGATGACTCGCTCTGTTTTAGCACATTCAATAAGTCTGTCTTCTACATGTTTTATACCCATACTAATGACATGTTCTCTCTCTTTCCTCTCTTCCATAATGCTGTGGATGATGGATCCCTTTCTCCTCTTCCTCTCCTCTGCTTCTTTCCTCATTCAGGTACGTAAAGGTCTTTTTTGTTGATTTTACTAATTGATTGGTTGATTTTCAAGACAGGTACCCGAGACCATGTGATTTAATACGACTACGATGACAAAAGAGAGCTACTGTGTTATTTCTGCAATGCAGGATCCATTGAATTGAGCCTTCTGTTTCAGCGTGTCTGTGCGTTTGTATCAGCGTGTGTGTGTCAGTGTGTGACTGTGTACCTGAGAGTGCTGCAGTGCCATAGTAGTGTAGGAGGTGTGTGAGTATAGACCCATCACACTCTCCACTCCCAGGCAATGAGAGGGTGCCACAGTGACCAGTCACAGTTTAGCTTGGGGTGCGGCTGTGAGATCCTGTATGGCCCACGTGGTAGAGCATGACGCTAGCACCACCAGGGTAGTGTGTTTGATTCCTGGGGCCACTCATACATAAAATGTATGCACAAATAAATGGCTTATAATATTATATACTGAACAAAAAAATGCAACTTGTAAAGTGTTGGTCCCATTACTTCAGGAGTGGAAATAAAAGATCCCATATGCACAAAAAGCTTATTCCTCTATTTTGCCAAGATAATCCATCCACCTGACAGGTGTGGCACATCAAGAAGCTGATTAAACCGCAGTGCTAGACGCGTCACTACAGATCCGAGTTCGATCCCGGGCCGTGTTGCAGCCGGCCGTGACCGAGAGACCCATGAGGCGGTACACAATTGGCCCAGCGTCACCCGGGTTAGGGGAGGGTTTGGACGGCTGGGATGTCCCTGTCCCCTCGCGCTCTAGCGACTCCTTTTTATGTCCGGGCGCATGCACGATGACTTCGGTTGCCAGCTGTGGGGTGTTTCCTCTGACACATTGGTGCGGCTGGCTTCCGGGTTAAGCGGGCATTGTGTCAAGAAGCCAAGAGACTTGGCAGGGTCGTGTTTTTCAGAGCACGCATGGCTCTCGACCTTTGCCTCTCTCTGTAAGGGACTTGCAGCGATGGGACAAGACTGTAACTACCATTTGGATATCACGAAATTGGGGAGAAAAAGGGGTAAAAAGTACAAACAAATGAAATAAACAGCATGATCATTACACAGGTGCAGCGTGTGCTGCGGACAGTGAAAGGCCATTTTAAAATGGGCAGTTTTGTCACACAACACAATGCCACAGATGTCTCAATTGAAGAGGATTGGGACTTTCAACAGCAAAAATGTGTCGCGCTGCATGAGGCAAATGGTGGTCAGACCAGATACTGACTTGTTTTCTGATCCACGCCCCGTTTCTTTAAAGTATCTGTGACCAACAGATGCATATCTGTATTCCCAGTGAAATCCATAGATCAGGGCCTCATGAATTTATTTCCATTGATGGATTTCCTTATATGAACCTTAACTCAGTAAAATCTTTGTAAATGCTTTTTTGTTCAGTATAGTATTATATTATTATTATATTGTTATTCTATTACTCTATTATTCTATTCTGTTATTATATTAAATATTATTATTATATTGTTATTATATTGTTATTATATAAGCAGTAAGGCCCAAGACGGCTAGGGGCTGTTCTTCTGTACGACGCAACGCGGAGTGCCTGGATACAGCCCTTAGCCGTGGTATATTGGCAATATACCACAAACCCCAGAGGTGCCGTATTGCTATTATAAACTGGTTACCAACGTAATTAGAGTAGTAAAAATAAATGTTTTGTCATACCTGTGGTATATGGTCTGATATACCATGGCTGTCAGCCAATCAGCATTCAGGGCTTGAACCAACCAGTTTATAATATATATTAGATCCCTCTCCTGATATCAGCATCAGCGAGTTTACTCTTATGAACAGATCTAGGATCAGCTTACTCTCCCTAAATACAAGTCTCCTCTTCTCTCCTATTCTCTCCTCCTCTCCTCCTCTAGAAGGAAGGTGCTCTTCACCCCACCATCCTCTCTCGTCTCCTCTCCTTTCTTTCACATCCTCTCCTCTCATCTTCCTTAGCGTTTTAATGTTCATTGTATGTGTGTATCCTGAGTGTCTCTGTGCTGTGTGTGATTGTGGTGCTGACCGGTCAGCCTGCTAATCTCCCTCAGTAGCATACAACGCACTGGGAAATGTCATCTCAACATTCTGGAGTGTGTTTCCACTCATGCTAGGATCCATAGCCTCTAATTTGACAAATCATTATCACCCCAGCTCTTCACACACACACGCACGCACACAGATGCACACAGAAAGCACACACTAATACAACACAGGTGGTATACAAACAGTCCATTCGGAGAATATTCAGACCCCTTTACTTTTTCCACATTTTGTTACGTTATAGCCTTATTCTAAAATGTATTAAATCATTTTTTCCCCTCATCAATCGACAAACATTAACTCATAATGACAAAGCAAAAATAGGTTTTTAGATTTTTTACATTTATTTTGCATTTTTATTGAAATATAACATTTACATAATTATTCAGACCTCAGTACTTTGTTGAAGCACCTTTGGCAGCGATTACAGCATTGAGTCTTCTTGGGTATGATGCTACAAGCTTGGCACACCTGTATTTTGGGGGTTTCTCACATACTTCTATACAAATCCTCTCAAGCTCTGTCAGGTTGGATGGGGAGCGTCGCTGCACAGCAGGTCTGTTCAGAGATGTTCGATGGGGTTGAAGTCCGGGCACTGGCTGGGCCACTCAAGGATATTCAGAGACATGTCCCGAAGCCACTCCTGCTTTGTATTGGCTGTGTGCTTAGGGCCGTTGTGCTGTTGGAAGGTGATTCTTCCCCAGTCTGAGGTCCTGAGCGTTCTGGAGCAGGTTTTCATCAAGGATCTCTCTGTATTTTGCTTCGTTCATCTTTTCCTCGATCCTGACTAGTCTCCCAGTCCCTGATGCTATAAACATCCCCATAGCATGATGCTGCCACCACCATGCTTCACCGTAGGGATGGTGTCAGGTTTCCTACAGACATGATTCTTGGCATTCAGGCCAAAGAGTTCAGTCATGTTCACCATGGTCATATCTTTAGGTCCTTTTGTTATAGTCCAAGCAGGCTGTCATTTGCCTTTTACTGAGGAGTGGCTTCCATCTGGCCACTCTACCATAAAGGCCTGATCGGTGGAGTGCCACAGAGGAACTCTGAAGCTATGTCATAGTCACCATCAGGTTCTTGGCCACCTCCCTGAGCAAGGCCCTTTTCCCTTGATTGCACAGTTTGGCTGGGCGGCCAGCTCTAGGAAGAGTTTTGGTGGTTCTGTGTTCTTGGGGACCTTGAATGCTGCAGAAGTGTTTTGGTACCTTTCCCCAGACCTGTACCTCAACACAACCCTGTCTCAGGAGCTCTATGGACATTCCCTTCGACCTCATGGCTTGTTTTTGCTCTAACATTCACTGTCAACTGTGGGACCTTATATAGACAGGCCTGTGCTTCTCCAAATCATGTACAATAAATTGAATTTACCACAGGTGGACTCCAGTCATGTTGAGCATCAAGATCAACGGAAACAGGAGCTCAGTTTCTAGTCTCATAGCAAAGGGTCTGAATACTTATGTAAATAATGTCTTAAAACCTGTTTTTGATTTGTCATTGTGGGGTATTTGGGTATTTATAATGGGGTGTTTATTGATGAGAATGTTTTTATTTACTTTCTGAATGCACCGTGTGTATATTTATATTACTCACTGCAGGGATTTGGCCTCGGGAAAGTATGAGCGCTATCCTGATCTAATGTTCTCAGGTCATAGTCTTACACACACACACACACACACATAGTGGAGATAGAGAGAGTGTGTGTGTGTGTGAGCGAGAGAGAGAGAGAGAGAGAGAGAGAGAGAGTGGAGGGAGAGAGGGAGAGAGGGAGAGAGAACGGCGAGAGCGAGACAGATACAAACACACAGAGAAAGTCAAATAGCTAATGTGACTGAGTGAATGAGTGACACGCTTTCTCACCCAACAGGGGAACAGTCTGTTCTATAAAGGAATCCTTGTTAATTTGATGTCAATTGGAGGAGCTATTATAAGATTGTGTTACAGCAGGCATGAACTTGGTCAAGGACAGTACACACAACTCACCACGGTTTCTATATGTGGCATCCTCAACATGACAGCCACCTTCACACAACCTTGTAGATCAGAGGGTGCAGATGCTTCACCAAAGTATGAATTATCAAAGGATGCTCAATTAATCAATAATCAAAGAAAATTGAATTCCATATTGTAATACAACTCTGAAACTGTATCAAATTGTTCAAGCTTTTTTTTTTTAAGTGTGTCTGCGTGTGTGTCAATAGTCAGCCATGCTCTATGACAGTACAGTTGTGTAGGCCTGTCAGACATACTGTGTGTTTATTCTACATACTTCTTATCCTATCTCATCACATCTCTGTGGCTGTCATCTCTGTCTCTGTCATGCCGTTAAGATATCAAACATGTCTCACTCTGTCTATAAGCTCTTCCTCTCTGGGGGGAACTTAAGTGCCTTGTGGATCCAGTGACTCTGGGTCCAGGGGGACATATACATTGGTTTCGCTACCTTTGATTATGTTAGTTCCTCCTCATTACAGCAGATTGAGAAACAAGACAGAAGTAGGAGAAGGCAAGAATAACCTCTAGTTCTGTTTTAAGTGCGTGTGTGTGTGCGTACTTGCATGCACTTGTGTGAGTGTGTGAGAGGGGGATGTCATGAATCGTGTCCTATACAGTAGGACACAGTCGACTTTGTGAGTCCATATGGTTTTGGGACAGATGGACATACATACTGTACAGGCAGACATACATAGACAGGTAGTTCCTCTGCCTTTCCCCTCATCAGGGAGAAATGATCAGGTTTGGGCTGCGTTTACATATAATTGAAGACTGGTGATTTGTTAATACACCCAAAACAAGCACGTATACCAAAACACTGGGCTGTGCCCAAACAAAAGAGTGAGGGTAAACCTTGTTGAACGACACCCGTAATGCACATTATATAAAGCTCGCAGCATAACAGCTGCACCAGGTACTCACACCACCAACGGACATGGGAACAATAACTGACAGGACAATGGTGCGCAAAGGGCACACTTATACCATTACTAAACAATGGGAATAGGGACCAGGTGTGCGTAATGACAGTTCCGGAGGGATCCGTGACACGACCAAGGAAAGGGTCAAGAATGGGCCATATTTATTTATGGAGCCTTAGAAATAAGGTTTGTGAAATCAATAACTTGCTAACAGATAACATTCATATATGGCCGACTCTGAAACTCACTTAGATCATTATTTGATGGTACAGCAGTAGGAATACAAGGATACAACATCTATAGAAAAGACAGGAATTCCTTTGGGGGAGGTGTTGCTTTATATGTTCAGATCCATATCCCTGTTAGAGCGGATCTCATGTCAAATGTTGTTGAATGTGGAGCAAGTTCACCTGCCTCATCTGAAGTCTCTTCCTTTACGGTGCTGCTATAGGCCACCAAGTGCTAACAGTCATTATTTGTATAACATGTGTGCAATGCTTGAAAATGTGTGTGATGTTAACAGAATGTATGTTAACAGTATGTTGGTCTGATGTTTGAGATAAAAGGAATCCAGATGCAGCACTGGAAGCATTTGTAAAATGATTCATGCTAATTGTTGACCTTGCTGCACCTGTTAAGAAACTAACTGAGAGGACTGTTAGAGTCTCCTGGATTGATGGGGAACTTTAAAATGATATGGTTCAAAAGAAATGATGCAAAAGGTGTGGCAAACAAGTCAGGCTGCTCAGCTGATTGGTTGACATACTCTCAATTGAGAAATGTTGTGACTAAACCTAAGAAAAAGAGGAATAAATGATATTACCAAACGAAGATAAATGACTTAAAACACAATGGAAAAAGACTTGAGTAAATTAAATGATATAATGGTAAAAAAAATGTATTTATTGAAGTTGATGTGTCATTTATAACAAAACCTTTTGATATTGCCAAACATTAACGATAACTATTTCACTAGTGAAGTGGATGAACTCAGAAGAGAAGTGACACCATTGAATAGTGAACCATCATATATTAGCTTATATAAAATATCTAGTAATGAAAGACATGGATTAATGTTTTGAATTTGGGCCGTTACTCTTCTCCAATGTTTACAAATGATTTGTCGCTGGTCTTACACAATGTTTACAAATGATTTGTCGCTGGTTTTACACAATGTTTACAAATGATTTGTCGCTGGTCTTACACAATGTTTACAAATGATTTGTTGCTGGTTTTACACAATGTTTACAAATGATTTGTCGCTGGTCTTACACAATGTTTACAAATGATTTGTTGCTGGTTTTACACAATGTTTACAAATGATTTGTCGCTGGTCTTACACAATGTTTACAAATGATTTGTTGCTGGTTTTACACAATGTTTACAAATGATTTGTCGCTGGTCTTACACAATGTTTACAAATGATTTGTCGCTGGTCTTACACAATGTTTACAAATGATTTGTCGCTGGTCTTACACAATGTTTGAATGACTATGTATGCGGATGATTCTACGCTACATGTCACCACCCAAAGCCAGTGAGCTCACGGAAATTCTAAATAAGGAGTTACAGTCAGTAGCAGAATGGGTGATGAATAATACACTGGTCTTAACTACATCTAAAACTAAAAGCATTGTATTTGTTTAAAAAACATTCTCTGGCCTCCTGGGTGGCGCAGTGCTCTAGGCCACTGCATTGCAGTGCTAGCTGTGCCACCAGAGACTCTGGGTTCGTGCCCAGGCTCTGCCGCAGCCGACCGCGACCGGGAGTTCTGTGGCCCGATGCACAATTGGCCCAGCGTCGTCCGGGTTAGGGAGGGTTTGTCCGGTAGGGATATCCTGGTCTCATCGAGCACTAGCGACTCCTGTGGCGGACCGGGCGCAGTGCATGCTAACCAGGTCGCCAGGCAAGTTGGTTAGGACATCTACTTTGTGCATGACACAAGTCATTTTTCCAACAATTGATTACAGACAAATTATTTCACTTATAATTAACTGTATCACAATTCCAGTGGGTCAGAAGTTTACATACACTACATTGACTGTGCCTTTAAACAAGGAAGAAGCCACTGCTCCAAATCCGCCATAAAAAAGCCAGACTACGGTTTGCAACTGCACATGGGACAAAGATCATACTTTTTGGAGAAATGTCTTCTGGTCTGATGAAACAAAAATTTAACTGTTTGACCATAATGAACATGGTTATGTTTGGAGGAAAAAGGGGGGGCTTGCAAGCCGAAGGACACCATCCCAACCGTGAAGCACGGGGGTGGCATCATCATGTTGTGGGGGTGCGCTCCTTCAGGATGGACTGGTGCACTTCACAAAATAGATGGCATCATGAGGTTGGACAATTATGTGGATATATTGATGCAACATCTCAAGACATCCGTCAGGAAGTTGGTTGCAAATGGGTCTTCCAAATGGACAATGCAGACCCCAAGCATACTCAAAGCTGTGGCAAAATGGTTTAAGGACAGCAAAGTCAATGTATTGGAGTGGCAAACACAAAGCCCTGACCTCAATCCTATAGAAAGTTTGTGGGCAGAACTGTAAAAGTGTGTGCAAGCAAGGAGGCCTAGAAACCTGACTCAGTTACACCAGCTCTGTCAAGAAGAATGGGCCAAAATTCACCCAACTTATTGTGGGAAGCTTGTGGAAGGCTACATGAAACGTTTGACCCAAGTTTAACAATTTAAAGGCAATGCCACCAAATACTAATTGAGTGTATGTTAAAATCAAATCAAATCAAATTTTATTTGTCACATACACATGGTTAGCAGATGTTAATGCGAGTGTAGCGAAATGCTTGTGCTTCTAGTTCCGACAATGCAGTAATAACCAACAAGTAATCTAACTAACAATTCCTAAACTACTGTCTTATACACAGTGTAAGGGGATAAAGAATATGTACATAAGGATATATGAATGAGTGATGGTACAGAGCAGCATAGGCAAGATACAGTAGATGGTATCGAGTACAGTATATACATATGAGATGAGTATGTAAACAAAGTGGCGTAGTTAAAGTGGCTAGTGATACATGTATTACATAAGGATGCAGTCGATGATATAGAGTACAGTATATACGTATGCATATGAGATGAATAATGTAGGGTAAGTAACATTATATAAGGTAGCATTGTTTAAAGTGTCTAGTGATATATTTACATCATTTCCCATCAATTCCCATTATTAAAGTGGCTGGAGTTGAGTCAGTGTCAGTGTGTTGGCAGCAGCCACTCAATGTTAGTGGTGGCTGTTTAACAGTCTGATGGCCTTGAGATAGAAGCTGTTTTTCAGTCTCTCGGTCCCAGCTTTGATGCACCTGTACTGACCTCGCCTTCTGGATGATAGCGGGGTGAACAGGCAGTGGCTCGGGTGGTTGGTGTCCTTGATGATCTTTATGGCCTTCCTGTAACATCGGGTGGTGTAGGTGTCCTGGAGGGCAGGTAGTTTGCCCCTGGTGATGCGTTGTAGACCTCACTACCCTCTGGAGAGCCTTACGGTTGAGGGCGGAGCAGTTGCCGGAAACCAGGCGGTGATACAGCCCGCCAGGATGCTCATCCCGATTGTGCATCTGTAGAAGTTTGTGAGTGCTTTTGGTGACAAGCCGAATTTCTTCAGCCTCCTGAGGTTGAAGAGGCGCTGCTGCGCCTTCTTGACGATGCTGTCTGTGTGAGTGGACCAATTCAGTTTGTCTGTGATGTGTATGCTATTGAGGAACTTAAAACTTGCTACTCTCTCCACTACTGTTCCATCGATGTGGATAGGGGGTGTCCCTCTGCTGTTTCCTGAAGTCCACAATCATCTCCTTAGTTTTGTTGACGTTGAGTGTGAGGTTATTTTCCTGACACCACACTCAATGTAGGGCCCTCACCTCCTCCCTGTAGGCCGTCTCTTCGTTTTTGGTAATCAAGCCTACCACTGTTGTGTCATCCGCAAACTCGATGATTGAGTTGGAGGCGTGCGTGGCCACGCAGTCGTGGGTGAACAGGGAGTACAGGAGAGGGCTCAGAACGCACCCTTGTGGGGCCCCAGTGTTGAGGATCAGCGGGGAGGAGATGTTGTTACCTACCCTCACCACCTGGGGGCGGCCCGTCAGGAAGTCCAGTACCCAGTTGCACAGGGCGGGGTTGAGACCCAGGGTCTCGAGCTTGATGACGAGCTTGGAGGGTACTATGGTGTTGAATGCCGAGCTGTAGTCGATGAACAGCATTCTCACATAGGTATTCCTCTTGTCCAGATGGGTTAGGGCAGTGTGCAGTGTGGTTGAGAATGCATCGTCTGTGGACCTATTTGAGCGGTAAGCAAATTGGAGTGGGTCTAGGATGTCAGGTAGGGTCCTTGACTAGTCTCTCAAAGCACTTCATGATGACGGAAGTGAGTGCTACGGGGCGGTAGTCGTTTAGCTCAGTTACCTTATCTTTCTTGGGAACAGTAACAATGGTGGCCCTCTTGAAGCATGTGGGAACAGCAGACTGGTATAGGGATTGATTGAATATGTCCGTAAACACACCAGCCAGCTGGTCTGTGCATGCTCTGAGGGCGCGGCTGGGGATGCCGTCTGGGCCTGCAGCCTTGCGAGGGTTAACACGTTTAAATGTTTTACTCACCTCGGCTGCAGTGAAGGAGAGACCGCATTTTTCCGTTGCAGGCAGTGTCAGTGGCACTGTATTGTCCTCAAAGCGGGCAAAAAAGTTATTTAGTCTGCCTGGGAGCAAGACATCCTGGTCCGTGACTGGGCTGGATTTCTTCCTGTAGTCCGTGATTGACTGTAGACCCTGCCACATGCCTCTTGTGTCTGAGCCGTTGAATTGGGATTCTACTTTGTCTCTGTACTGACGCTTAGCTTGTTTGATAGCCTTACGGAGGGAATAGCTGCATTGTTTGTATTCAGTCATGTTACCAGACACCTTGCCCTGATTGAAAGCAGTGGTTCGCGCTTTCAGTTTCACGCGAATGCTGCCATCAATCCACGGTTTCTGGTTAGGGAATGTTTTAATCGTTGCTATGGGAACGACATCTTCAACGCACGTTCTAATGAACTCGCACACCGAATCAGCGTATTCGTCAATGTTGTTATCTGACGCAATACGAAATATGTCCCAGTCCACGTGATGGAAGCAGTCTTGGAGTGTGGAGTCAGCTTGGTCGGACCAGCGTTGGACAGACCTCAGCGTGAGAGCTTCTTTTTTTAGCTTTTGTCTGTAGGCAGGTATGAGCAAAATGGAGTCGTGGTCAGCTTTTCCAAAAGGGGGGCGGGGCAGGGCCTTATATGCGTCGCGGAAGTTAGAGTAACAGTGATCCAAGGTTTTTCCGCCCCTGGTTGCGCAATCGATATGCTGATAAAATTTAGGGAGTCTTGTTTTCAGATTAGCCTTGTTAAAATCCCCAGCAACAATGAATGCAGCCTCCGGATAAATGGTTTCCAGTTTGCAAAGAGTTAAATAAAGTTTGTTCAGAGCCATTGATGTGTCTGCTTGGGGGGGATATATACGGCTGTGATTATAATCGAAGAGAATTCTCTTGGTAGATAATGCGGTCTACATTTGATTGTGAGGAATTCTAAATCAGGTGAACAGAAGGATTTGAGTTCCTGTATGTTTCTTTCATCGCACCATGCCTCGTTAGCCATAAGGCATACACCCCCACCCCTCTTCTTACCAGAAAGGTGTTTGTTTCTGTCGGCGCGATGCGTGGAGAAACCCGTTGGCTGCACCGCTTCGGATAGCGTCTCTCCAGTGAGCCATGTTTCCGTGAAGCACAGAACGTTACAGTCTCTGATGTCCCTCTGGAATGCTACCCATGCTCGGATTTCATCAACCTTGTTGTCAAGAGACTGGACATTGGCAAGAAGAATGCTAGGAAGTGGGGCACGATGTGCCCGTCTCCGTAGTCTGACCAGAAGACCGCCACGTTTCCCTCTTTTTCGGGGGGTCGTTTTTTTGGGTCGCTGCATGCGATCCATTCCGTTGTCCTGTTTGTAAGGCAGAACACAGGATCCGCGTCGCGAAAAACATATTCTTGGTCGTACTGATGGTGAGTTGACGCTGATCTTATATACAGTAGTTCTTCTCGACTGTATGTAATGAAACCTAAGATGGCCTGGGGTACTAATGTAAGAAATAACACGTAAAAAAACAAAAAACTGCATAGTTTCCTAGGAACGCGAAGCGAGGCAGCCATCTCTGTCGGCGCCGGAAGTACGGTGTTAATTAACACAGTAATAGCACCTTTGGAATATAACTTCTGTTAACTTCTGACCCACTGGGAATGTGATGAAAGAAATAAAAACTGAAATAAATCACTCTCTACTATTATTCTGACATTTCACATTCTTACAATAAAGTGGTGATCCTAACTGACCAAATACAGGGACTTTTTACTAGGATTAAATGTCAGGAATTGTGAAAAACTGAGTTTAAATGTATTTGGCTAAGGGGTCTGTAATCTTCTGACTTCAACTGTAGATAGATAGAGAGGGAGGGAGAGCTGGAGAGGGAGGGAGGGAGAGATATACAGAGAAAGGGACTGGGAGAGAAGACAGATGGCGATTGGAGAATAAAGAGTATGGTGAGCAGCTATGTCTTTGACCCCAAACACACGCGCACACACACACACACACACACACACACACACACACACACACACACACACACACACACACACACACACACACACACACACACACACACACACACACACACACCACACACACATATAATGGTTCTAAATAGTACCAAATAGGGGTTCTTTGGCTTGTAACCATAACGGAACCCTTTTTTGAAGGTTCTATAAATAATCATGCTCATAAGGTTCTAATTGGGTCTATATAGAACCATTATAAAAAAAAAAACATTTTTATAGAACCATTCTCAATCTGAAAGGTTCTTTGTAGATCCTTTTGAAGAACCGTACAGTGTGTTTATTCTGGTCAGCCATATTATATTCCAAAGGTGTTATTACTGTGTTAATTGACAAGTTGAATGAAGTGAGCTACATCTGGATCAGCTGGGGGGCCCTGAGGAGAGAATCGAGAACCACTGACTGATTTATTGACCCATGGCCATCCGTGAGTCTTCCACAAGACACCATCCTGGGCCATTGTGGTATATAACATGTACAGGCATAACACACCACATTAGATGAACTGTAATGACATTCTCACTCACGGGTACACAAAAAGAGCTGTGCACAAACCACGCCTAAAAAATCATACAATGAGCCACCTCCTCTACCTTTTGTGAACTTCAAGAGAACCGTTGAAGAGCTCACATATAACCACACGTGTCTTCGAACATACATATGTATCACACTGTGTATCAACAACATCTGTATATGCACACAAAGTGTGTGTGTTAAGTACAGTGTGTGTGTATGTGTGTGTATGCAGCTGGGTCAGAATACACTCCCAGTGTGTTTAATCTCCACCCCAGGGGTACTAAGTCCCTGAACCGTAGACTATACGTTCTACTCAATTACCCCTGGTTCACATACACCCTTAAACCCTACCCTACCTCTGACTACCCTGGGGCACTGTGCAGGGTGCAGAGCTTACTTGGGTAAGAATTACAGTTAGAGTATACATTTGTCTGTGTAATTCTACCCTTACTGCATTAGAATCAAGTGCTTTTTTTATAGCAGTGAAACTCTGTTATATAACTTAAGGTATATAGCATTAGGTGTAGTAAACCCATGTAGAGTAACAGCTAAGCAACACTTAAGACTCGTAAAGACTGAGACTGTACAGACAAAAGATATTCAGTTAGATATTCAGATAGTTAGCGATCTATTGCGATTGTTGACTGTTTCTTCTGGCCATGGTAGGATCACACCACCCACCCAACATCTGATAATTACGCTTCATTACTGGAGCATTTCGAGAACACAGGAGAGAGGACAGTGGTATAGAGAGAGGTTGGGGGAGGGAGAGCGAGGTGGAGATTGGGAGGGAGGGAGGAGAGTGAGGGAAGAGAGACAGGGTAAAGGAAAGGGAGATGAGAAATGGAGAGAGAGGGAATAGGTGTGTACTCAACATGTGTGTGCCTGCGTGCGTCTGTCAGTGTGAATGGTTTGGTGGTTACGTGCATGCGTGTGCGTGGTTGGGCGCGTGTGTGTGTATATACTGTGTCACCCACAGAGAGACCTTATTGCTATGTGTGACCCCCAGGCAGATCAGGGTCCTGTCTGTCTTTGTTTGACACCACAGCTAGACAATAAATACAGAGCCCTGAGCTAGAATACATTCAACAAAAGTTATTCATAAACACACACATACACTCATGCACACTGACTAACAATGCCAGCTGGCACCCAAATCAAATTTGATTTGTCACATGCGCCGAATACAACGGGTGTACACTTTAGTGTGAAATTCTTGCTTACGAGCCCATCCCAACGATGCAGAGCTGAAAAATAATAATAACAAACATTAAAGCTGGGATTAACTACTTCTGTACTGTTTACACCAAGCTTGCCAAATCAGAACTCAAAATCAAACTGATCATGCAATATAATATGCTTTGATGTATTTTGGACCATTTTCAATGATGTTGACTCATTTAAACGCCATTTTCTCCAGAACCGCTGGCCCGATCAGCACCAGATTTGGTATATAACATCTATGGCTGTACATCTTCAAACCATTTCCCAAAGCTCTAGCTGAAACAGTCTATACACCACTGAGCTTCCATTCATGTTTTTTCCTGTCCAACAGCGCCACAATGTGTCCAAACTCAACTTTACATTACAGGTTAGCTAGACTCATCACCTGGATGTGTGCCAAATTTTTTGATCAAGCAATACAAAAATGTGCCCGTTATAGCGCCACCGTAAGGGGGATATGAAGGTGTTTGCATATGTTGAGTCTTGACAGTGTTTGAAACGTGTACCAAGTTTTGTTAGAAGCTTTCTCTACCCTTAACCTTGTTCTGAACACCTCCAAAACAAAGGTCATGTGGTTTGGTAAGAAGAATGCCCCTCTTCCCACCGATGTGATTACTACCTCTGAAGTAGTCACCTCATACAAGTACTTGGGAAAATGGCTAGACGGTACACTGTCCTTCTCCCAGCACATATCCAAGCTGCAGGCTAAGATTAAATCTAGATTTGGTTTCCTCTATCGTAATCGCTCCTCTTTCAATCCAGCTGCCAAACTAACCCTGATTCAGATGAACATCCTACCCATGCTAGATTACTGAGACGTAATTTATAGATTGGCAGGTAAGGGTGCTCTCGAGCGGCTAGATGTTCTTTACCATTCGGCCATCAGATTTGCCACCAACGCTCCTTACAGGACACATCACATCACTCTATACTCTGTAAACTGGTCATCTCGCTATACCCGTCGCAAGACCCACTGGTTGATGCTTATTTATAAAACCCTCTTAGGCCTCACTCCCCCCTATCTGAGATATCTACTGCATCCCTCATCGTCCACATGCAACACCCGTTCTGCCAGACCTTGGTCCATAGATAGCCGATATCAAGTTTCTGTCTATAACATGAGCTGCTCATGTGTAGATAATCCTTGCTACTGGTGCTTTTTTGAAAGAAAAAACGTTAGCCACAGAGAACCTCAAAAGTGTTGCTACTGCTCTCAACAACATTTCTGCACTGAATTTCGCAGGCGCTACTGACAAAGATCACTGAGAAAAAGTTGTGTAACCCGCAGTTACTTGACACAACGGGCCAAACAAGCTGTAGCTAGCTACAAACAAAACGGAAAATACACTGGACGCCTGTTCTGATCTGTTGCATCAGCCTGAATGCTTTAAAAAACAAATGTATCATGTAGTCACAACTATCCCAGAGTCGGTTTGGAACAGGCTATTTCTTTATGGCACAGAACGACAAGCTGAAAAATAGAATAGGTAAAATATTCTACTATGGGGGGAGTTAGATTGATATAGGCTAGTGATTTTGCTATTCCTTACACATCTAAAATATTTTTAGTTATTTTTATTTCACCTTCATTTAACCAGGCAAGATAGTTGAAAACAAGTTCTCATTTACAACTGCGACCTGGCCAAGATAAAGCAAAGCAGTGCGACACGAAGACCAACACAGAGTTACACATGGAATAAACAAGTGTACAGTCAGTAACACAATAGAAAAAATAAAGTCTATATACAGTGTGTGCAAATGGCATGAGGAGGTAAGGCAATAAATAGGCCATAGTAGCAAAGTAATTACAATTGAGCAGATTAACACTGGAGTGATAGATGAGCAGATGATGATATGCAAGTAGTGATACTGGTGTGCAAAAGAGCAGAAAAGTAAATTAAAAACAATATGGGGATGAGGTAGGTAGATTGGGTGGGCTATTTACAGATGGACTATGTACAGCTGCAGCGATCGGTTAGCTGCTCAGGCATCTGATGTTTAAAGTTAGTGAGGGAAATATAAGTCTCCAGCTTCAGCAATTTTTGCAATTCGTTCCAGTCATTGGCAGCAGAGAACTGAAAGGAAAGATGGCCAAGGCTTTGGTAACACAACAGATGTCACTGTGATAGACTGCATCCAGTTTTATGAGTAGAATATTGGAAGCTATTTTGTAGATGACATCGCCGAAGTCAAGGATCGGTAGGATAGTCAGTTTTCCTAGGGTAAATTTGGCAGTGTGAGTGAAGGAGGAGGCTTTGTTGCGAAATCGGAAGCCGATTCTAGATTTGATTTTGGATTTGAGATGTTTAATATGAGTCTGGAAGGAGAGTTTCCAGTCTAGCCAGACACCTAGGTCTTTGTAGTTGTCCACATATAGTCAGAACCGTCCAGAGTAGTGATGCTAGTCGGGTGGGAGGGTGCAGGCAGCAACGGTTGAAGAGCATGTATTTGGTTTTACTAGCGTTTAAGAGCAGTTGGTGGCCATGGAAGGAGTGTTGTATGGCATTGAAGCTTGTTTGGAGGTTAGTTAACACAGTGTCCAAAGAAGGGCGAGATGTATACAGAATGGTGTCGTCTGCGTAGAGGTGGATCATGTGACAGTCATTATAACATCTTCAAAGTTCTCATGGAATTCGGTAAGAAATACTGTTGTATCCTCGAGCTGCATGTTATGTTAAGATGAAGAACCATAATCCAAGTGTGATTTCTGTCATTCTGAGCATCGTGGTAGGACGCCCTAATCAGGTTACGCAACAAATGCATATGGCTCTCTATAAATAAAATGCTGCCTGTCAAATGACAGGCGCCACATTTTCCTGACGGAAACCCTGCTGTGCGGTTGTTTGTGGACCATCGACAGTGATATGGATGTCAAGGAGATTGAAGCTCTCGACCCACACTACAGCCTCGTCGATGGGAATGGGGGCGTGCTCTTCCGTCTCTCTCATGTTGTCCACGATCATCTCCGTGGTTGTACTGACGGTGAGGGAGCTGTTGTCCTGTCAGCAAACTCGATGATGGTGTTGGAGTCGTGCCTGGCCACACAGTAGTGAGTGAACAGGGAGTACAGGAATTGACTAAGTACACACCCGAAAGGGGCCTCGATGTTGATGGTCAGCATGGCGGAGGTGTTGTTGCCTATCCCCACCACATGGGACTGGCCCTTCAGGAAGTCCAGGATCCAGTTGCAGTGGGAGGTGTTCCGTCCCAGGGTCCCAAGCTTGGTGATGAGCTCTGAGGGGACTATGGTGTTGAACACAGAGCTGTAGTCTATAAACAGCATTCTCACAAAGGGATTTCCCAACTTGTCCAGGTGTGAGAGGGCAGTGTGAAGTGTAATTGAGATTGCACTGTGGATCTGTTGGGGTGGTATGCAAATCGGACTGGGTCCAGGGGGTCTGGGATGATGTTGTTGACATGTGTCATGACCAGCCTTTCAAAGCACTTTATAATTACAGATGTGAGTGCAAGAGGGCGATTGGCATTTCGACAGGTTACCTTGGAGTTCTTGGGAACAGGGGCAATGGTGGTCAGCTTGAAACATGTTGGGATTATGGACTGGGACAAGGAAAGATAGACAATGTCCACGAACACACTTGCCAGCTGGTCTGCACATGCTTTGAGAACGAACACACCCCGGTATTCCGTCTGGTCCGGCGGCCTTCCCGTATATTCCAGGTAGACGTGCCACTACAGTGAAGTGGCAGATGGTACTCTATGACAGTACTAAGGCTCAGAACACTGAAGTGAAGTGAAGTGTGTGTGTGTGTGTGTGTGTGTGTGTGTGTGCGTGCGTGCGTGCGTGCGTGCGTGCGTGCGTGCGTGCGTGTGTGTGTGTGCGTGCGTGTGTGTGTGTGTGTGTGTGTGTGTGTGTGTGTGCGTGTGTGTGTGCGTGCGTGTGTTTGTTCCTGGGACTGATAGAGAGAAGGAGGTGTGGTCCATAGTAGATCAGGATGTTTTGTGATATGGTGGAATACTATAGGTGAATTAGCAGAAGTGGGTGATAAATACAAGTATTGTAGTTCTCTATACAGAAGTGTCTGGTGTGAATGGTGTAGAGGGAGAGAGACAGTGAGAGGTCTGGGCTGTAGTATTCCTCCTTCTGCAGACACATTGATTTCTCTGGCTGGCATGGTGGGAATGTGGTAGGAAATGTCAGCCTGTCATTAAGTTGATCCAACTGGTTGAGTTTCACGCATACAGTGTCTTCAGAAGGTACTCACACCCTTTGACTATTTCCACATGTTGGTGTGTTACAGCCTGAATTTAAATTGACGAGTACCTCTTTCCTGCAGTTGAATGAACAAAGCGCACTCTAGTGGCTTCATGGGTGGAATGTTATTCATATTTGCAATAATTTCATAATTAATGAACATTGGGTGGGAAATTATGCTGAAAATTCAATGTTTCTATGTCAAATTGTTTTGTTATTTTTCAGTCTTCTGTGATGTATATGAAGTGTAATATTGGGACACAAACTCAAAATGTAATACATTTCAACTCTAACATGTTACAATGTCTTCCTTGTGTAAGGTATATACTTACTGTATGTTTCAAAATACATTTGTTTAGGACTACCAAGAAACACTGTGACCCTGAATGTCTTCAACTGAAATGTGTCTTCCACATTGAACCCAACCCCTCTGAATCAGAGAGGTGCTGGGGGCTGCCTTTATCGAGAACCACATCTTCAGCGCCCGGGGAACAGTGGGTTAACTGTCTTACTTAGGGACTCACTAGGCCTGCAAACCATTAGTGTCAGGCCATGGTGTTGGGGTTATATTAGACCTCAAAATAAGCCATTAGAGACATCTAATTTATTGTCACAAGTTTATTGACAACATTCAAATAGGAACCCACTTGGTGAAGGCTACAATATTGAAAATTGAATGAATTCAACAACCATGTCTCTGTCACTAACAAATACATTCATGGGTGGTAACTCTAAAATTCACCCAAAAAGGCAAGGCACACTGGGAAATTACATTGGAAGCATTGTTTAGTGGGGGCGTGGTTTTCAGTATTATTTTGGGCACCCGTGAGTTGAAGTGTTAGACCACTTAAACTGGTACATGGTAACAGCAAATGGCTTTGTCACTGTCAAGGTACCCTACAGTATGTATTATGTACCTGTAACTAAAGGGACAAAGTAAATGTTTGTACTCCTTTAGGAACCAAGCAATAACAAATTGTCAGAGTGTAATACAGTGGCCTGAAATTCACAGTTTACAAGCTATGTCAGGCCTGCAGGTCACTGTTTTGGTCCACAATGATGTGTATGAGTTTCAGGCCCTTGTAGGGCAAAACTAGGCCCTGAAAATACAGTGTATTCGGAAAGTATTCCGACTCCTTTTTCCACAATTGGTTACGTTACAGCCTTATTCTAAACTCATCAATCTATGCACAACACAAAAACAGGTTTTTAGAAATGTTTGCAGATGTATAAAAAATAAAAAACATAACTTATTTATATTCAGACCTTTTGCTATGAGACTCAAAATTTAGTTCAGGTGCATCCTGTTTTCATTGATCACAACTTGATTGGATTGATTCCACCTGTGGAAAATTCAATTGATTGGACGTGATTTGGAAAGGCTCACACCTGTCTATATAAGGTCCCACAGTTGACAGTGCGTGTCAGGTCAAAAACCAAGCCAAGAGGTAGAAATAATTGTCCGTAGAGCGCCAAGACTGGATTGTGTTGAGAGACAGATCTGGGGAAGGGTACCAAAACAATTCTGTAGCATTGAAGGTCCCCCAAAAAACAGTGAGCTCCAAGTTTGGAATCATTAAGACTCCTCACGGAGCTGGCCATTCAGCAAAACTGAGCAATCAGGGTAGTAGGGCCTTGGTCAGGTGACCAAGAACCCAATGTTCACTCTGATAGAGCTCCAGAGTTCCTCTGTGGAGATGGGAGAACCTTCCAGAAGGACTCCACCAATCAAGCATTTATGGTAGTGTCTAGATGGAAGCCACTCCTCAGTAAAAGGCACATGACAGCCCGCTTGGAGTTTGCCAAAAGGCACCTAAAGGACTCTCAGAACATGTTAAAACCAAGATAAAACTATTTGGCCTGAATGCCAAGCGTCACGTGTGGAGGAAACCAGGCACCGCTCATCACCTGGCCAATACCATCCCTGAAGCATGGTGGAGGCAGCATCATGTTGTGGGGATGTTTTTCAGTGGCAGGGACTGGGAGACTAGTCGGGATCGAGGGAAAGATAAACGGAGCAAAGTAAAGAGATCCTTGATGAAAACCTATTCCAGAGTGCTCAGGACCTCAGACTGGGGGCGAAGGTTCACCTTCCAACAGGACAACAACACTAAGCATACAGCCCAGACAACACAAGATTGGCTTCGGGACATGTTTCTGAATGTCCTTGAGTGACCCAGCCAGAGTCTGGACTTGAACCCAATGGAACATCTCTGGAGAGACTTGAAAATAGCTGTGTAGTGACCCCCCCCCCCCCATCCAACCTGACAGAACTTGATAGGATCTGGAGAGAAGAATGGGAGAAACTCCCCATATACAGCCAAGCTTGTAGAAAGAAGAAGAAGTAAACTTTTGGCTGTAATCGCTGCCAAAGATGCTTTAACCAAGTACTGATTAAAGGGTCTGAATATAAAAGTGATTCTTTTTTTTGTTTTTTGATTTGTCATTATGGGGTATTGTGTGTAGATTGATGAGGGGAAAAACCATTTCATCAGTTTTAGAATGAGGCTGTAACGTAATTCTTTGGGGGAAAAAGTGAACGGGTCTGAATACTTTCCGAATGCACTGTAAGCCCGTATGAAATACATAGGGTATTTTGTTATTTTTCTGATAACATCTTCACTGAGGATTTCACTTGGTGATGTCCAAGAAAATTGAAAATGGATGAATGCAACAACCATGTTTTTGTCACCTAACAAATACAGTCACTCTGGGAAATATCGAAATAAGGTTTTACTTTAAGCAGTGTCTTCATTTAACACTGGTTCCAGTGTGTATATGGTTCCACTTTTTCAGTGTTGATTTTACACTCGTGTGTGTGTGTGTGTGTGTGTGTGTGTGTGTGTGTGTGTGTGCTTGCGCAATATAGGATATGTTGAGATATTTTAATGTGAAATTACTGTGAAAGGATGTGGAATGAGAAGATGGTGGGGGGGTAGAAAGGTAGAGGGAGAGGGAAAGAGAGAGTTAGATATTACAGTGAGGCATAGTCGTCATTTAATAATGAAGAATTAGTCTAATGTCAAAACAGAAAAAAACGGCTTCATGCATTGACTCTGTCTCTTAATCAAGGGAACTTTCATTATCATAAATAATATCTTTCAAACCAATCCAATACATCTAATGCTCTACTGGATTATCAAAGGTGGCCAATGCGATGCCTGCAATGGAATAAAAGCTTTGTATAGGATTTGTGTGGAGATGATATTTGGATAATGAGAAGGACATTGCCTGTCTGTTTCTAAAGCAACCCCAATGATCTCTTAATGTCAATAATGTTTATCAGAAACAGCATCCGTGGTTACGTAATCACATTCCAAAGGGTTGTGTGTGTGTGTGTGTGTGTGTGTGTGCTTATCACAACCTCACAATCGTGTCAACAGAAGGGAGCCTGTTCTGATAATTAAGGGTGTTAATTAGACAGAATCCCACAGTTAATATATTACTCTCTCTCTCTCCCGTACACACACACACACACACACACACACACACACACACACACACACACACACACACACACACACACACACACACACACACACACACACACAGACACATAGACAGGCACATACAAATACACTCAGATTTGTGAGGCCTACTGCTAATTAAGAGGAATAATTGGGCAGACACCCACACAGTCATATAACACACACACATGCTCTGGTAATTAAGGGCATTAATTACAAGTGTAGTTGTCCCTGTGAGGGTTCTGTATCACTCAGACTTGCACACAGCAGGGTTCCTTTACTGTAGCACTTCACACACACACACACACGCATGCACGCACACACACATACACACACACATACAGACACACACACATACACGCACACACATACAAACACACACATACAAACACACACACATACATATATACACCCACACACACAAAGTGAAATTTGTAAACAAGTGATCGCAGACTGATTGCTGGCCGTGAGTTAACCTCTCTGCCACCATGTCCAGAGAGGAGACATTGAGCTAATATGGATCCAAATAAAGAACTGTGTTCCCCTCTATCACTTAGTGTATGATGTCTTGGCGGTGTTTTAAACAGTAGTGGTAGTCTGTCTACAGCACTACGGGGTCCGGACGTCACTGATGGAGATATTTCCATACACCCTTCCAGGTGTAAACGTTTGTGAGAAGGATGGAAATGAATGAGAGAAGATGACAGAATATGAACAGAAAGTAGCACAGACAGAAATACACACACACACCGATTTAGCATCCACCAAGGCCACACTGATGAAATTCAGCTGAAATCTGTTTTCCCAGATGTAATATTCTCTCGCTCAGTGCACAACATTGTTGTTTTGTTATCATGTTTACTGAGTGAGGAGGAGGGGACTAATGATGGTAGGATAGAAACATGTGTAACCCCCCCAACTCCCCATAGCTGACAGCTGTACAGACTTGTCTACAAAGAAGAATTTAACTCTCTCTCCTCTGTCTTGAGGATAGCTAACTCAATAGAATATAACATCCTGTTTCCCTCTCTTTTTCTTTCTCTCTCTCTCTCTCTCTCTCTCTCTCTCTCTCTCTCTCTCTCTCTCTCTCTCTCTCTCTCTCTCTCTCCATAGTTGACCTCTGTACAGACTGGTCAGTGGATTACCTGAAGTACCGTGTGCTGCAGGGAGAGCCGGTGAGGCTGAAGTGTGCCCTGTTCTACGGCTACATCCGGGCCAACTACAGCCAGGCTCAGAGCGTGGGCCTCAGCCTCATGTGGTACCGCAGCACTGGTCTGGGCCACGGAGACTTCGAGGAGCCCATCTCCTTCAACGGCGTGCGCATGAGCAAGGAGGAGGACGCCATCTGGTTCAGACCGGCCGACCTGCAGGACGTGGGCCTCTACTCCTGCGTTCTACGGTAAGACATGAGGGACAAACTGTGCTCTACTGCTCGAGTCTACTCCTGCGTGCTACGGTAAGATAGGAGGAACAGTAGGGATACTAGAGTTACGGTAAGACACGAGGGACAAACTAGGGAAACTAGGAATTGTTTACTCTTTTAGCTACAAGCCTCTTTTAGTCCCTCTACTTTTAACCGTGCGTACTCCTCTGTGATATTGATTGCTGAGCCTTTCCAGCTCTTTCTCCTACTGCACTCGCTCTCTCTCACAGTCTTTCTCCGGCTGAGTCAGAATCAAAGGGGTTGTGTTTCTGTCGTTCTGTCGAGAGGGTCTGAAGTGGATGTTTCTCATAGGCCTGGAGGCAACATAATACTCTCTCCCTCCTTCCCTCCCTCCTTCTCTCTCCTTCACTCTCTCCTTCACTCTCTACCTTCTCTCTCCTACACTCTCTCCCTCCATCTCTCTCCTTCACTCTCTACCTTCTCTCTCCTTCACTCTCTCCCTCCTTCTCTCTCCTTCACTCTCTCCCTCCTCTCTCCTTCACTCTCTCCCTCCTTCCCTCCCTCCTTCTCTCTCCTTCACTCTCTCCTTCACTCTCTACCTTCTCTCTCCTTCACTCTCTCCCTCCATCTCTCTCCTTCACTCTCTCCCTCCTTCTCTCTCCTTCACTCTCTCCCTCCTTCTCTCTCCTTCACTCTCTCCTTCACTCTCTACCTTCTCTCTCCTTCACTCTCTCCCTCCTTCCCTCCCTCCTCCTTCACTCTCTCCCTCCTTCTCTCTCCTTCAATCTCTCCCTCCTTCTCTCTCCTTCACTCTCTCCCTCTCTAAGACTTGACCATTACTTTAAAAATAATTTCTATGGCCAGCACACTGAGAACGTCCTCTATGTGTGTGTATGTATATGACACTAGACAAGCAGATCACATGCATTAGGAAATGTTCTCCAGTGTTTTAAAGTGTTAAAAGGCTTCATGTATTCAGATGTTATTCACGGTGGGTATTCAAGAGTTCTCCAGTAACCTAATCAGAGAAGCACTTTGGAGATTTGCCACTGAGCTGAAATCAATTCTCTTTTTGTTGGAGGGTAAGCTTCTGAGGTGCAAATTTTAGCACACATGACCCAAACACTTCCACCAAGCATCTCTGCTGGGAAAATAGAGAGAGAGAGAGAGAGAGAGAGAGAGAGAGAGAGAGAGAGAGAGAGAGAGAGAGAGAGAGAGAGAGAGAGAGAGAGAGAGAGAGAGAGAGAGAGAGAGAGAGAGAGAGAGAGAGAGAGAGAGAGAGAGAGAGAGAGAGAGAGAGAGAGAGAGAGAGAGAGAGAGAGAGAGAGAGAGAGAGAGAGAGAGAGAGAGAGAGAGAGAGAGAGAGAGAGAGAGAGAGAGAGAGAGAGAGAGAGTCCACTGCTGCTTGTACAGTCAATATCCCCACATTACAGCATTTGTTTTTGTCTCCTGGTTTTTCTCAGTGATTGCTGATCGTATTGTTGAAATCTAGTCATATTTTCAACCATTCACTTGAAGTTCGACTGGTTATTATGATCTGTTTGGAGGGGGTAGATAGTCTAACGGTATTGTGGTGCATTGGAGGATGCTGCTACATTGAGTTGGCTATATCTAAATATAGATCAATCCTTCAGTGGAGAAAGTACAGCTTAGCATTGAAACCCTCCAGATGTTTTCCCCTGAAGGAGATATGGTGTGTGTGTGTGTGTGTGTGTGTGTGTGTGTGTGTGTGTGTGTGTGTGTGTGTGTGTGTGTGTGTGTGTGTGTGTGTGTGTGTGTGTGTGTGTGTGTGTGTGTGTGTGTGTGTGTGTGTGTGTTGGTCGCTTTTCTCCTTTGCTGTCTGGAATCAAATTTTTCTCATCAGTGTATGTGTGAAGGTGACTTAATCTACATAACAATCTCTCTTTGTTTCTGTTTCTCTCTCTACCCCCTCTCTCTATCTCGCTTCGTCTCTCTCCCCCTCTCTCTTTTCCCTCCTTGTTTCTGTTTCTCTCTCTACCCCCTCTCTCTATAGCTCTTCCTCTTTCTCTCTCCTTGTTTCTCTCTCTACCCCCCCTCTCTCTCTCTACTCCCTCTCTCTATTGCTATTCCTCTCTCTCTTTCTCTCTCATTGTTTCTGTTTCTCCCTCTCCCCCTTTATCTCTCTTTCTCTCTCCTTGGTTCTATTTCTCTCTACTCCCTCTCCCCCTTTATCTCTCTTTCTCTCTCCTTGGTTCTGTTTCTCTCTACTCCCTCTCCCCATCTCTTCCCCTCTCTCTCTTTCTCCCTCTCCCCCTCTCTCTCTTTCTCCCTCTCTCCATCCCCACTTAATGTAAATGTAAAGCTGTCACCTCCAGTGTTTTCTCTCCTCTAAACAATCTCCCTCCACCTCTGTAGTCCATGCACGTGTCTCCCACTGAATGAATTCACCACCTCTCAAATGAGCCTGTATCTCTCAGTGGTCTGCTTGTGTGTTTTCCTGTTGTGATTACTCTGAGAACGAACGTATGTGAGGGATACTAATGTGTGGGCAATGGAAGCTAACACGAGTTGGAGACTAAAGCTTGCTGTGTTGGAGTGAAACAGTTTTTGAAAGTTTGGACGAATTGTCGACCC
>NC_088221.1:23424660-23432160 GCF_036934945.1 Oncorhynchus masou masou | reverse complement strand
CTCAGCACAGAATGGACACCCTTCCCCAACAGTAAGATCCAGGTGTACCAGATGCATATTGGTGGCTGTGGCTCCATGTATTATCCTCCATTGGAGGTCAGCTGTCCTCTTTTCAATAGGCAGTTTTTATAAAGACCACCAACAAGCCTTTTGGGGAGGCACCTGGACCAAGCACACCCACCCACCTCGTTCATTTGACCCCTTCCAGGGAAGAAGCACCGGACAGTTTTACACAGATTTTGTACATGTCCTTCTTTCCCACCGCCCTGAACTCCCCCAGCTCCGGGGTATGGAAGGAGAGCAGCATCCCCATGTCCTCCTCTAATGCCCCCACTGCAGCGCAGGGAACACATCATCCAGACCCTCCTTCCACCGATCAGAATTGGAAGTGTCACATTCTGCCGATGAAGTACTGGCAAGGAGTCGCAGACCTCATCGGCGACCTTCCTCAGTAGACGAGATGACCGGATCCCCGCTCTTTCTCCCAGCTCCTCCAACGATCTGCTCCTACTTCGCATCAGATGACCCAGCTTGGTACACCCCACACCTAACAGGCATGAACGTAGGCTGGCTGACCCCACAGCACGGGGACTGGATGGCAGTGTTGTAAAAAAAGAGGCTCTCCAAAGCCTGCTTAACAGACTCATAAAATGGAGTCAAGCCAGACAAATCACCCCCCTCTAGCTTTAAGAGGAAAATGTGCTTGTCTAAGCCCAATCGGCCCACTCCCCTCATCAATGTATAGGTTGTGTCGACCCAGCTAGAACGGTCACAGTAAAACCGTTTCTGGGCTGCTTGAAGCCGGAAAGCCATGATCCTGGAAGAAATGTCCACCAGGCCTTGCCCACCCTCATGCAGTGGCAGGTACAGGGCCACAGCTTTAATCTAATGTTGTCCAGACCAGAAGAAATTGACAAGGGTCCTCTGAAGCTCTTGTATCAGACCCCCCAGTGGCTGTACAATCATTAGTCTGCGCCACAGGGTAGAGGCAGCTAGATTATTGGCTACCAGCACCCTTCCCCTATAAGACAGCTGGGGTAGCACCCATTTCCACCTTGACAGTCTGGCTCACACTTTCTCCACTACACCCTCCTAGTTCTTTTTCTGAAAGACATCGGAGCCCCCAAAGTCTTCATCCCATCTCTGCCCCACTGAATCATCTCTGGTAACTGTGGTACGGACCCCATCTGAAGCTGACCTGCCCGCAGCGATTCGCTCTTTTCCCAATTGACTCTATACACCTTTAAAGCATTTGAGAGAAACTTAACATCCTCACCCCCTGTAATAAAAACTATCACGTCATCTGCATACACAGACAGTGCTATCGTGAGACCCTTCATTACCCCAGGCACAGAGAATCCAGTAAGCCTCGCTCTTAAAAAACAAAGTATTGGTTCAATTGCCAGATAATATAACTGCCCTGAAATTGGGCATCCCTACCTGATACCCCTTTGGACAGGGATGGGGCAGCTCAAATCACCCCCCACCCAGGCCCCAGTATACAGTAAACTCATCCAAGACAAAAAAAACATCCCCAAACCCAAAAGCTTTCATTGTTTTGAATGACTACTGGTGGTCTACACAGTCAAAGGCCTTCTCCTGATCCAAAGAAGTTTACAAATGTCTAAAACATTCTTATCAGAAACAAGTTATCAACAATAGAGAGGTCAGGTCCAGTCAGTCTGGTCCAACAGCCCCAGATACTGTTTCAAACTGTCTGAGAGACATTTAGATACAATGTTTTAGAAGAGCCAATGAAAGCACAGCACATTGACAGGAAACAGGAAGAGAAAAGATTCACACACCACTTCAGAAAAATCCCCCCCAACAGATCCCAAAAAGTCCTTATAGAACTCAGATGGTAAACCATCGATGCCAGGGGCTCGGCCTGATGAGAGCTGCATCACTGCTGTGGACAGCTCCTGCAGAGTAATATCAGAGTCCAAAGCAACTCTCTGCTCAGGGCCCAATTGAGGAAGTCCATGTAACAGCTGTGCAGTACAAAGAGAATCACAATCCTCCGCCTTATAGAGGGCAGAGTAGAAATCCACGGCATGTTGGCGCATTTCACTGTCATCCGTGGTCACCTTCCCATCAGGGAGAAGAAGGCAGACCATCTGTTTGCGTTGCAATGTCGACTGTCCTAGGTTTTATTTTAAGTACCAGGAGCGCCATATCTTTCAGGGTAGCAAAACGAGACCTAATCAAGGCACCCTTCACTCTTTCATGTAAAAACGACCTCAGTTCATTTCTCTTGTCCTGTAAGTTCATGACTAGTCCGGGGTCATTCTGAGTGAGCAACTTCAATTCAATAAATTTGATGTCCTGTCCAAGGGTCCTGATAGTCTCTCTAACTTCAGTACGAGACAGAGGAGTATACTGTTGACAAACAATTGTATTTGGGCCTTCCCAACCTCCCACCATTGTCTCAAGGACTCAAAATTCCCTTTTGTAAACCTGAATTTTTCCCAAAACAACAAACACCTTTCCCAAAACATGACATAATGTAACAATTTAACATTACGATACCAATAAGGTGATGATGTTCGTAGACAGGACAAGTGGATATCAACAGACACCTTATGATGATCAGAAAAACCCACAGGAGTAATATCACACCTTCAACCCTACTACAGTAGTGATCAGATACATACAACCTGTCTAACCTTCAACCCTACTACAGTAGTGATCAGATACATACAACCTGTCTAACCGTCCAACCCTACTGCAGTAGTGATCAGAATACATACAACCTGTCTAACCTTCTAATCCTACTACAGTCGTGATCAGATACATACAACCTGTCTAACCTGACTGTACTGACATGACCTTCATTAATTTTTAACCACGTGTACAGCCTAAATGTTGCATTTCTTACTCTCGAAACATCAGAAAGCTCAAACTCAGTTAATAGACCAGACAGGCAAGTGGCTGACCGCAGGTGAGGTTCTTCAGCGGTGCGATCAACAGTCAAATCCACTGTACAGTTCCAGTCCCCCCCTAAAACCATACACCCCTCTTGGTCATACTGTCTTCAGGTTAATTTATTTGATCAAATACTGCAATACGCTCTGTACCGTCATTAGGAGCATAAACATTACAAATAAAAAATATATATAAAAAAAATCCATAACATCCACCTTGACCAATAAAACCTGACCCTTGACAATCTCTGTTGCAGATACCACAGTCACACCCTAAGCCTGAGGAAAACAAGATGGCCACCCCAGCACTGAAATTAGTACCATGAAAGAGTATATGCTGCCCCTCCCACCACATACCCCAGTCCACCTCAATAGCCTCATCAATATGTGTCTCCTGTAGGAAAACTACATTAAGCCTTTTCTGTTTTATTACTTCTAATACCCAAGCCCTCTTATTCCTGTCCCTTCCCCCATTAATATTGAGAGAACCCACTGTTAGTACATGGGCATCTTCTCCACTACCTGTGAGACTAGCTCCACATGAACCCCCTCCTGTACCCCATCACTTGTACTGGGCATCTTCTCCACTACCTGGGATACTAGCTCCATGTGAACCCCCTAAACGGTGGTACATTCAAAATCGTTACCCTTGTTGACGGAGAAAAAAGCGGCATAACTTGAATAAACATTCCTTTAAGAAGTACACCATGCTCAACCATCCGATCAACAAGATGGTCTTCTTTAAGAAGTACACCATGCTCAACCATCCGATCAACAAGACACTCTTCTTTAAGAAGTACACCATGCTGAACCATACGATTAACAAGATGGTCTTCTTTAAGAAGTACACCATGCTCAACCATCCGATCAACAAGATGGTCTTCTTTAAGAAGTACACCATGCTCAACCATACGATCAACAAGACACTCTTCTTTAAGAAGTACACCGTGCTCAACCATACGATCAACAAGACACTCTTCTTTAAGAAGTACGCCATGCTCAACCATACGATCAACAAGACACTCTTCTTTAAGAAGTACACCATGCTCAACCATCCGATCAACCAGACACTCTTCTTTAAGAAATAGGCCATGCTCAACCATACGATCAACAAGACACTCTTTTTTAAGAAGTACACCATGCTCAACCATCCGATCAACAAGATGGTCTTCTTTAAGAAGTACACCATGCTCAACCATACGATCAACAAGACACTCTTCATTAAGAAGTACACCATGCTCAACCATCCGTTCTACAAGACACTCTTCTTTAAGGAGTACACCATGCTCAACCATCCGTTCTACAAGACACTCTTCTTTAAGAAGTACACCATGCTCAACCATACGATCAACAAGACACTCTTCTTTAAGGAGTACACCATGCTCAACCATACGATCAACAAGACACTCTTCTTTAAGAAGTACACCATGCTCAACCATCTGTTCTACTAGACACTCTTCTTTAAGAAGTACACCATGCTCAACCATACGATCAACAAGACACTCTTCTTTAAGAAGTACACCATGCTCAACCATACGATCAACAAGACACTCTTCTTTAAGAAGTACACCATGCTCAACCATACGATCAACAAGACACTCTTCTTTAAGAAGTACACCATGATCAACCATACGATCAACAAGACACTCTTCTTTAAGAAGTACACCATGCTCAACCATACGATCAACAAGACACTCTTCTTTAAGAAGTACACCATGCTCAACCATACGATCAACAAGACACTCTTCTTTAAGGAGTACACCATGCTCAACCATACGATCAACAAGACACTCTTCTTTAAGAAGTACACCATGCTCAACCATACGATCAACAAGACACTCTTCTTTAAGAAGTACACCATGCTCAACCATACGATCAACAAGACACTCTTCTTTAAGGAGTACACCATGCTCAACCATACGATCAACAAGACACTCTTCTTTAAGAAGTACACCGTGCTCAACCATACGATCTACAAGACACTCTACTTTAAGAAGTACACCGTGCTCAACCATACGATCAACAAGACACTCTTCTTTAAGAAGTACACCGTGCTCAACCATCCGATCAACAAGACACTCTTCTTTAAGAAGTACACCGTGCTCAACCATACGATCAACAAGATGGTCTTCTTTAAGAAGTACACCGTGCTCAACCATACGATCAACAAGACACTCTTCTTTAAGAAGTACACCGTGCTCAACCATACAATCAACAAGACACTCTACTTTAAGAAGTACACCGTGCTCAACCATCCGATCAACAAGACACTCTTCTTTAAGAAGTACACCGTGCTCAACCATACGATCAACAAGACACTCTTCTTTAAGAAGTACACCGTGCTCAACCATACGATCAACAAGACACTCTTCTTTAAGAAGTACACCGTGCTCAACCATACGATCAACAAGACACTTTTCTTTAAGAAGTACACCGTGCTCAACCATACGATCAACAAGACACTCTTCTTTAAGAAGTACACCGTGCTCAACCATACGATCTACAAGACACTCTTCTTTAAGAAGTACGCCGTGCTCAACCATACGATCTACAAGACACTCTTCTTTAAGACGTACACCGTGCTCAACCATACGATCAACAAGACACTCTTCTTTAAGACGTACACCGTGCTCAACCATACGATCAACAAGACACTCTTCTTTAAGAAGTACACCGTGCTCAACCATCCGATTAACAAGACACTCTTCTTTAAGAAGTACACCGTGCTCAACCATCCGATCAACAAGACACTCTTCTTTAAGAAGTACACCGTGCTCAACCATCCGATCAACAAGACACTCTTCTTTAAGACGTACACCGTGCTCAACCATACGATCAACAAGATGGTCTTCTTTAAGAAGTACACCATGCTCAACCATACGATCAACAAGACACTCTTCTTTAAGAAGTACACCGTGCTCAACCATACAATCAACAAGACACTCTACTTTAACAAGTACACCGTGCTCAACCATACGATCTACAAGACACTCTTCTTTAAGAAGTACACCGTGCTCAACCATACGATCAACAAGATGGTCTTCTTTAAGAAGTACACCGTGCTCAACCATACGATCAACAAGACACTCTTCTTTAAGAAGTACACCGTGCTCAACCATACGATCTACAAGACACTCTTCTTTAAGAAGTACACCGTGCTCAACCATACGATCTACAAGACACTCTTCTTTAAGAAGTACACCGTGCTCAACCATCCGATCAACAATTCAGTCTTCTTTAAGAAGTACACCATGCTCAACCATCCGATCAACAAGACACTCTTCTTTAAGAAGTACACCGTGCTCAACCATACGATCAACAAGATGGTCTTCTTTAAGAAGTACACCATGCTCAACCATACGATCAACAAGACACTCTTCTTTAAGAAGTACACCGTGCTCAACCATACGATCAACAAGACACTCTTCTTTAAGAAGTACACCGTGCTCAACCATACTATCAACAAGACACTCTTCTTTAAGAAGTACACCGTGCTCAACCATACGATCAACAAGACACTCTTCTTTAAGAAGTACATCATGCTCAACCATACGATCAACAAGACACTCTTCTTTAAGAAGTACACCATGCTCAACCATACGATCAACAAGATGGTCTTCTTTAATAAAAAACACCACCGCTTCATTCATTCGTGACGCATAAGCAACATTCTCATATCCTACCTTATCTCCTAGGGCGACCAGAAACTCCTCCACAGTGACAGTAGCTACAGTAACACACTTAAAGCCGTGCCGAAGTGACAGAGACGGCGTCCCCATGTGGGTCGCAATCCCCACCAAAGCCAGGGCAATTTCGACAAGAAAAACAATCAACTTAATTCTTCCACAACAAATAAATAAGATACATAATCACCTGTGTAGGAAAACCACCAAGAAAAGTAAAACAAGACAAGAAGGAAAAACATGCGATGTAACTTCAGACAACACTCGCACTCACTCATACAATTCCCAGCATGCACCAAACACTCCCAGCATACAGAGAGAGAAAAGGTGTGTGTGTGTCCTCTAAATGCTCTTAGCCTAAGATATCTATTATCTGACTCTCGAGTTACCTTTCTCACCTGAGTTCTCCCCTGTTGAGGTCAGGCATGGCCTGCGGATCACAGCACGCATCCCAGGGAGCGGCCCAGGCCAAACTAATCAAAGGCAGATCAGTGGTAGATTAGCCAGTCGGACTCGACCTCCAGGTTTTCCCAGAATTCAATTAAGGCTTGGATAATGACTGGGAGCGCTGGAACCTGGAGTTATTTGGATTGCTCTGCAGCCGAGCTGATTGAATTCCGAGGGTTGCCGCGAGCTATGGTGGAATAGAATACTCTGAGCCAGAGTTGTCCCTGCCAGAGAGGGAGGAGAGTACCCGGAGTGAGGAGCCTATGTACACTCTGCCTATGTACACACACACGCACACAAACCACACATACATACGCACACACACATACACGCCACACACACACACAAACACATTATTTTGCCAATGGAGACTTTTCAAATGACATTCCGTGTCCTTACCAGTCGGAGAATATTGAATCTGGAGTATCCAGTTCAGTGCAATACAC
>NC_088221.1:23347160-23419660 GCF_036934945.1 Oncorhynchus masou masou | reverse complement strand
TTAAAACCAACCCATCTTCTCCTCGAGTGGGCGTGAGATGATCTACCTTTTATCACTTCCTGATAAAACCGCCACATCCCCGAGGGCAAACGTAAAAGGCCAAACTTCATTTGGCGGACTAATGTTGTAGTTTATTTAATAGGCTAGGAGGATGAAGGAGGTCATTAAGTTTAACTGGTCTTAAACACAGCGCAATCCAGACTGCCCTCCGCTGTAACCCTAGACTGATCTGGAGAGAGTGTAGTGTGTGTGTGTCTGTGTGTGTACTCTACACATCCCAAAAAAAGTTGGTTATATTAGGAAGGGTGATGGTTCTATGTGGAACTATAATGACTCAAATCACCCTTTAAGCTCTTCAATGGTTCTTTACAGTTCACAAAAGGGTTCTTTTCTCTTTTAGTGATAATTCAAATGTAGGGGAAGTGGCTCATTTGAATATTTTTTGGGGCATGGTTTGGTCACAGCTCTTTTTGTTAGTGAGAGTGTCATTCCAGTTCATCTCATGTGGTGTGTTATGCTATCACGTGTTATATGACTATGGCTAGTGACAGTGTCTTGTGTCTATTGAGGACGGTTGACTAAATCAGTCAGTGGTTCTCGATTCTCTCCTCAGGGCCCCCCAGCTGATCCAGAGGTAGCTCACTTCATTCAACTTGTCAATTAACACAGTAATAACACCTTTGGAATATAATATGGCTGACCAGAATAAACACACTGTACGGTTCTTCAAAAGGATCTACAAAGAACCTTTCAGATTGAGAAGGTTCTTTGTTGAATCTTAAAAAATGTCCTACTTACCCCAAAAAAGGGTCGTAAACATATAGGTTATCACGTTTCAGGTAAGACCAGATGCAGACAACATTGAAGTAACAACAGTTTATTAATCCAACAGGGGCAGGCAAAAGGCAGGTCAAGGGCAGGCAGAGGTCAGTAATCCAGATAGGTGAGGCAAAGGTACAGGGTGGCAGGCAGGCTCAGGGTCAGGGCAGGCAGAGTGGTCAACACCGGGAAAACTAGGAAACAGGAACAATCGAGAGACAGGAGCAGAGGAAACATGAGACAAAGAGCTGTGAGACATGGGTTTAACTCTGGACACATGAAAGGCAGGATGTATATGAAGGGTACGGGGCAACAGAAGCAGAGGGGCTGATGACTTTGGAGATGGGAAACGGGCCGATAAACCAGGGGTAGAGTTTTTGGGATTCCACCCGGAGGGGCAGATCCATGGTGGACAGCCATACCTTCTGCCACAGCCAATACCGGGGAGCCGGGGATCCGGTGGCGATCTGCTTGTCATCAATACCTGGAGGTGGTCTTTAGGAGGGCCAACCGGGCTCTGCTCCAGGTATGACGACAGCAGCGGACAAACATCTGGGCAGAAGGTATGCCAACCTCTTCTTCCTGCTCATGGAAGAGCGGGGGCTGTGTTGCCATCAGACGGGGCAGACCCATGACAAAGTCCCTCCCCCCCCCCGGAGTTAGGCTGGGAACACTGCACCTCACGGACCTGCGTCCCTATTCCCCAGCTAAGTGCTGTCGCCAGGCACGAAGTGGGAAGGAAGGTCTCGGGTCCCGAGGTAGTAGTCTTGGGGCAATAGCGGCGTGACAGCGCATCCGGCTTGACATTATTGGATCCCAGCCGGTACGAGAGGGAGAAGTTGAGCCATGTGAACAGCAGGGCCAATCTAGCTTGCCTAGAATTGAGGCACTTGGCGGTGCAGAGATACTCCAGGTTCTTGTGGTCAGTCCACACAATGAACGGATGTTCCACCCCCTCCAGCCAGTGCCGCCATTGCTCCAACACCATCTTCACCGCGAGAAGCTCACGATTCTCCACATCATAGTTATTTTCCATCGGCCTCCGCCACGAACTGACGGGATGGGTCAGGAGGAACCAAGATAGGAGCTGTGGTGAAGCGATGTTTAAAGTTTGAAGTTGACGAACCACAGGAAACGTTGCAGCTGTACCCTGGAAGTAGACCGGGGTCAATTCACTCCCGCTCTCACCTTCCCGGGATCTATTTGTACACTCCCTGCAGTGATGATGTAACCCAGAAAAGGGATGGTGGAGCGATAGAACTCGCACTGCTCTGCTTTTACAAACAGCTGGTTCTCCAGGAGGCGTTGGAGAACATGTTGAACCTAGGGAGAACCTGAGCACATGTTGGGTGGAGAGGGAGAAGACGAGGATGTCATTGAGGTAGACAAAGACCAACCGGATCAACATGCCTGGAACACAGCAGGGGCATTGGTAAGGCCAAACGGCATGGCCAGATAATTGTAGTGACTGCTGGCCATGTTGAAGGCGGTCTCCACGCATCCCCCTCCCGTATTCCGCTCCAGGTGACAGGCATTCCATAGATATAGCTTGGAAAACACAGTGGCCCCCTGGAGCGACTCGAAGGTCAAGGACACGGGGGGTAGCAGGTAGCGTTTCTTCACCTTTATGTCATTGAGACTCCGGTAGTTGATGCACGTGCACAGGGTCTTGTCCTTCTCCACAAAGAAGAACCTTGTGCTGGCAGGAGAGGAAGATGAGTGGATGAATCCTGCAATTAGGGAGGACCCAATGTAGTTCTACATCGCCTTGGTCTCTGGCCCTGACAGAGTGTACAGTCGTGCCCGGGGCGGAGTAGTGCTGGGGAGAAGGTCAATCCCGCAGTCATATGGTCAGTGCGGCGGAAGCGAAGTGGCCTGGCCTTGTTGAACACCTCCCTACCATCAGGAGACATGAGCATTTGCTTTGTGGCCTTATGGAGGGGGTCCACACCTTGGCCGAATGCCATGACCGGGTGTTGGACATCTTGCTGGAGCAGTTCTGCAGGTTGGCTGGGAGGCACCTCCCTGGTACTCCGCGAGAATGACGGAGAGGTCCGGGGCAACTTTAAGAGGCCCCAGGAAGACATCCCTGGGCAGGTTGTGCTGACTTCAGGCAATGGGCATGGCAGAATGGGCTCCAGCCCACGATGGCACCAGTAGACCAGTTCATGAGGGGATTGTGTCTCTGGAGCCAGGAGAATCCCAATACCACAGGATTCTGAGGAGACTTAATGAGCAGGAACTGGACATCCTTTATGTGGTTCCCTGACACATGTAGGTTGATGGGAGTGGTGTTGTGGGTGATCCGGCCTATAGAGCGCCCGTCCAGCGCTCTAATGTCTATGGGAATGGAGTGGGGATGCCCAGCTCAGAAGCCAGGGTAGAGTCCAAAAAGCTCTCATCGGCCCCAGAGTCAATAAGGATCCAGAGAACAGTTCTCCATATGACCCACCAGAGTACTCGCTCCTACTGATGATCCTGGTCTTTTAACAGACAAGCGGACACAAAATTACCACGAGTCCCGCAATACAGGCAACTGTTATTGTTGAGCCTACATAGCCATTCTGCAGTAGACAACCCAGCTCTGCCTAATTGCATAGGCTTGGGAAACGGTGACTCAGGCATCTTTGGCAACTCTCTGGGAACCTTGGGTAGCGTCGGGTTGTCTCGTTAACGGGGCCGTCTGGAATTCCGGGATGCCTCGGAGGAAAGGTGGAATCCTTGAACGGGCGAGCAAAATCGAATCTCCTCTCCCCCCGTCGTTGCCATAGTCGCCCATCAATGCTGATGGTCAAGGCGATGAGGGAATCGAGATCCATCGGTAATTCTCAGGCTGCAAGCTCGTTCTTGATCTCCTCCGAGACTCCATGTAGGAACATGTCGAACATCGCTTCCTGGTTCCAGGCTCTCAGCTGCCAACGTACGGAATTCCACCGCATATTCTGCCACACTGTGGGAGTCCTGCCGAAGCTGGAGTAGCTTCCGGGCAGCCTTTTTCCCAGAGACTGGGGCATCAAATACCTTCTTTATCTCTCCCACAAACTCCTCCAGACTGACCCAAATGGCCGGCTGTTGCTCCCATACAGCTGTAGCCCAGGCGAGCACCCTCCCAGACATCAGCGTGATAAGTTACGGGGGAAGGAGGAGGGCTGAAGCTCGAAGATGAGGGCACACTGAGCTAGAAACAACCGACAGGTTCTCAATTGAAACGTTCCAGGGGAATTAAGCGGGGCTCCCAGGAAGGCGGAGTGACCGGTGATGCGGGGCTGCTAACATCCGAGTTACTGAGAGGCTGTGAGGTTACCGTCGTACTAGGCTGCCTCCCAGCCAACCTGCGGAATTGCTCCAGTAAGATGTCCAACGCCCGGTCATGGCATTCGGCCAAGGTGTGGACCCCTTCCAAAAAGGCCACGAAGCAAATCCTCATGCCTCCTGATGGTAGCTCCTTGGGAGGAGATGGCATTGCAGAGATGGTCTGAGTCTGCTGGTGTCAGGTAAAAACCCAGATGCAGACAACGTCGAAGTAACAATAGTTTATTAATCGAACAGAAGCAGGCAAAATGCAGGTCCAGGGCAGTCAGAGGTCAGTAATCCAGATAGGTGGGGCAAAGGTACAGGACGGCAGGCAGGCTCAGGGTCAGGGCAGGCAGAGTGGTCAACACCAGGAAAACTAGGAAACAAGAACAATCAAAAGACAGGAGCAGAGGGGAAAACGCTGGTAGACTTGACAAAGCAAAATGATCTGGAAACAGACAAACCGAAAACACAGGTATAAATACACAGGGGATAATGGGGAAGATGGGCGACACCTGGAGGGGGGTGGAGACAATCACAAAGAAAGATAAAACAGATCAAGGTGTGACAAACCCTTTTTTGGTGCTATATAGAACCTTTTTTAATGGTTCTTTATAGAACCTTAAGAGCAGGTTCTTTATAGTTCTATACTGGTTCCATTTAGAACCTTATGAGCATGATTATTTATTGAACCTTCAAAAAAGGGTTCTATATAGCCCCAAAAAGGGTTCCGCTATGGTTACAAGCCAAATAACACCTATCTGGTACTATTTAGAAGCATTATTTTCTGTATGTGTGTGTTAGCTCTTTGCTGTGACCAGGCCGTATTCTCTACCAGGCAACATGCTATGGAGGGTAACACTCAGACACACCATAAGGCTTTATCCAGGATAATAGAAGTGTTTTAAAGACACTGGGACACTGGGTCCACCTCAGCCTAATGTACTTCCTGCTTTGTGTCAGGGACTATGTAAACATCCTTATCTCCCAGGGTGGGGTTTCAGAGGCCCAGAGGAAGATATACTGTGTAATATGTATATTTATATTCTTCTCACCTCCATAGCCCTGCCACAACTAATGCCCTGTAAAGAGTGTGCCTTTTCCTGTTCTACTTTAATAGACCCTGTTGTGTGTGTCTGTATATGTTTGATTGCACACATGTGCGTGTGCGTGTGCGTGCGTGTTGGGTGATACTCTTGGCTTTTAATGGAACCACTGAATGATTTCTATTCATTTCTACATTTCTCCCAGGGCTCATCTCAGATCAGTGATGTTGATGCTATAACACCAGATAAATGCCCTATTCACAAGATATACTGCTCTCTCCTTCTCTTCTGTGGGGAACTGAATATAGCAGGAGAGTGTGAGCAAGAGAGAGAGAGAGAGAGAGAGAGGGAGAGAGGGAGAGAGAGAGACTGACTATCTATTAAAAATAGGAAAGTATCCAATCTGTACTCCTTATCAGAGGTTACGCCACCAGAAACTGTTACTGTGTTTGCATTCTGCACACCCCTGTGTGTGTGTGTGTGTGTGTGTGTGTGTGTGTGTGTGTGTGTGTGTGTGTGTGTGTGTGTGTGTGTGTGTGTGTGTGTGTGTGTGTGTGTATGCTCCGTGCGCTCTGTGCATGTGTGTGTTAAGGACCGTAAACACACTAGTATGCCAGTCTGTATCACCATTTACATTAGTGTTTGCGTGTCTCTGACTAACTGTAATAGAAGCATTAGGTTTGATGGATGCCTGAGACCTGGGTCTCTCTCTCTTTTCTTTCTCTATCCCACTGCTTCCTGTCTGTCCCTGTCCCCCCTCGCCATACACATGGACTCATACATGTTATGGTAATGTGTGTGATTTAGGACTGCTGTTAATGTGATGTTGAGGTTTAATCGGCTTTAGACAGGAGGGGAATAAGGGGACATGAGTGTGTGTCCCTATCCTCTCTGTTCAACCAGGAGTGTGTGTCCCTATCCTCTCTGTTCAACCAGGAGTGTGTGTCCCTATCCTCTCTGTTCAACAAGGAGTGTGTGCCCCTATCCTATCTGTTCAACCAGGAGTGTGTGTTGGGGGGTGGGGGCTATTCATTACAGAGAGAGGGGAGTGGGGGTGGAGGGGGAGATGGATGCAAAAAGAGGAGGTGATTATATACTAGATAGTATTACAGAGATGGAGGAGAGTGATTACAGACTAGATATTATTATAGAGACGAAGGAGAGACAAGAGGAGAGTGGTTATAGACAAGATATTATTATAGAGACAAGAGGAGAGTGGTTATAGACTAGATATTATTATAGAGACAAGAGGAGAATGGTTAGAGACTAGATATTATTATAGAGACGAAGGAGAGACAAGAGGGGAGTGGTTATAGACTAGATATTATTATAGAGACGAAGGAGAGTGGTTATAGACTAGATATTATTATAGAGACGAAGGAGAGACAAGAGGAGTGTGATTATAGACAAGATATTATTATAGAGACGAAAGAGAGACAAGAGGAGAGTGGTTATAGACTAGATATTATTATAGAGGCAAGAGGAGAGTGGTTATAGACTAGCTATTATTATAGAGACAGGAGGAGAGTGGTTGTAGACTAGATATTATTATAGAGACAAGAGGAGAGTTGTTATAGACTATATATTATTATAGAGACAAGAGGAGAGACAAGAGGAGAGTGGTTATAGACTAAATATTATTATAGAGAAGAAGGAGAGACAAGAGGAGAGTGGTTATAGACTAGATATTATTATAGAGACAAGAGGAGAATGGTTAGAGACTAGATATTATTATAGAGACGAAGGAGAGACAAGAGGGGAGTGGTTATAGACTAGATATTATTATAGAGATGAAGGAGAGTGGTTATAGACTAGATATTATTATAGAGACGAAGGAGAGACAAGAGGAGTGTGATTATAGACAAGATATTATTATAGAGATGAAAGAGAGACAAGAGGAGAGTGGTTATAGACTAGATATTATTATAGAGGCAAGAGGAGAGTGGTTATAGACTAGATATTATTATAGAGACAAGAGGAGAGTGGTTATAGACAAGATATTATTATAGAGACAAAAGAGAGACAAGAGGAGAGTGGTTATAGACTAGATATTATTATAGAGACAAGAGGAGAGTGGTTATAGACTAGATATTATTATAGAGACAAGAGGAGAGTGGTTGTAGACTAGATATTATTATAGAGACAAGAGGAGAGACAAGAGGAGAGTGGTTGTAGACTAGATATTATTATAGAGACAAGAGGAGAGTTGTTATAGACTATATATTATTATAGAGACAAGAGGAGAGACAAGAGGAGAGTGGTTATAGACTAAATATTATTATAGAGAAGAAGGAGAGACAAGAGGAGAGTGGTTATAGACTAGATATTATTATAGAGACAAGAGGAGAGACAAGAGGGGAGTGGTTATAGACTAGATATTATTATAGAAACAAGAGGAGAGACAAGAGGGGAGTGGTTATAGACTAGTTATTATTGTAGAGCCAAGAGGAGAGTGGTTATAGACTAGATATTATTATAGAGACAAGAGGAGAGTGGTTATAGACTAGATATTATTAGAGAGACAAGAGGAGAGTGGTTATAGTCTAGATATTATTATAGAGAAAAGGGGAGAGTGGTTATAGACTAGATATTATTAGAGATACAAGAGGAGAGTGGTTATAGACTAGATATTATTATAGAGACAAGAGGAAAATGGTTAGAGACTAGATATTATTATAGAGACGAAGGAGAGACAAGAGGGGAGTGGTTATAGACTAGATATTATTATAGAGATGAAGGAGAGTGGTTATAGACTAGATATTATTATAGAGACGAAGGAGAGACAAGAGGAGTGTGATTATAGACAAGATATTATTATAGAGATGAAAGAGAGACAAGAGGAGAGTGGTTATAGACTAGATATTATGATAGAGGCAAGAGGAGAGTGGTTATAGACTAGATATTATTATAGAGACAAGAGGAGAGTGGTTATAGACAATATATTATTATAGAGACAAAAGAGAGACAAGAGGAGAGTGGTTATAGACTAGATATTATTATAGAGACAAGAGGAGAGTGGTTATAGACTAGATATTATTATAGAGACAAGAGGAGAGTGGTTATAGACTATATATTATTATAGAGACAAGAGGAGAGACAAGAGAGTAGAGTGGTTATAGAATAGATATTATTAGAGAGACAAGAGGAGAGTGGTTATAGACTAGATATTATTAGAGAGACAAGAGGAGAGTGGTTATAGACAAGACATTATTTTAGAGACAAGAGGAGAGACAAGAGGAGAATGGTTATAGACAAGATATTATTATAGAGACGGAGGAGAGACAAGAGGAGTGTGATTATAGACAAGATATTATTATAGAGACGAAGGAGAGACAAGAGGAGAGTGGTTATAGACTAGATATTATTATTGAGACGAAGGAGAGACAAGAGGAGTGTGATTATAGACAAGATATTATTATAGAGACGAAAGAGAGACAAGAGGAGAGTGGTTATAGACTAGATATTATTATAGAGGCAAGAGGAGAGTGGTTATAGACTAGATATTATTATAGAGACAAGAGGAGAGTGGTTATAGACAAGATATTATTATAGAGACAAAAGATAGACAAGAAGAGAGTGGTTATAGACTAGACATTATTTTAGAGACAAGAGGAGAGACAAGAGGAGAATGATTATAGACAAGATATTATTATAGAGACGAAGGAGAGACAAGAGGAGTGTGATTATAGACTAGATATTATTATAGAGACGGAGGAGAGACAAGAGGAGTGTGATTATAGAAAATATATTATTATAGAGCCGAAGGAGAGACAAGAGGAGAGTGGTTATAGACTAGATATTATTATAGAGACGAAGGAGAGACAAGAGTAGTGTGATTATAGACAATATATTATTATAGAGACGAAAGAGGGACAAGAGGAGAGTGGTTATAGACTAGATATTATTATATAGGCAAGAGGAGAGTGGTTATAGACTAGATATTATTATAGAGACAAGAGGAGAGTGGTTAGAGACTAGATATTATTATAGAGACGAAGGAGAGACAAGAGGGGAGTGGTTATAGACTAGATATTATTATAGAGATGAAGGAGAGTGGTTATAGACTAGATATTATTATAGAGACGAAGGAGAGACAAGAGGAGTGTGATTATAGACAAGATATTATTATAGAGATGAAAGAGAGACAAGAGGAGAGTGGTTATAGACTAGATATTATTATAGAGGCAAGAGGAGAGTGGTTATAGACTAGATATTATTATAGAGACAAGAGGAGAGTGGTTATAGACAAGATATTATTATAGAGACAAAAGAGAGACAAGAGGAGAGTGGTTATAGACTAGATATTATTATAGAGACAAGAGGAGAGTGGTTATAGACTAGATATTATTATAGAGACAAGAGGAGAGTGGTTGTAGACTAGATATTATTATAGAGACAAGAGGAGAGACAAGAGGAGAGTGGTTGTAGACTAGATATTATTATAGAGACAAGAGGAGAGTTGTTATAGACTATATATTATTATAGAGACAAGAGGAGAGACAAGAGGAGAGTGGTTATAGACTAAATATTATTATAGAGAAGAAGGAGAGACAAGAGGAGAGTGGTTATAGACTAGATATTATTATAGAGACAAGAGGAGAGACAAGAGGGGAGTGGTTATAGACTAGATATTATTATAGAAACAAGAGGAGAGACAAGAGGGGAGTGGTTATAGACTAGTTATTATTGTAGAGCCAAGAGGAGAGTGGTTATAGACTAGATATTATTATAGAGACAAGAGGAGAGTGGTTATAGACTAGATATTATTAGAGAGACAAGAGGAGAGTGGTTATAGTCTAGATATTATTATAGAGAAAAGGGGAGAGTGGTTATAGACTAGATATTATTAGAGATACAAGAGGAGAGTGGTTATAGACTAGATATTATTATAGAGACAAGAGGAAAATGGTTAGAGACTAGATATTATTATAGAGACGAAGGAGAGACAAGAGGGGAGTGGTTATAGACTAGATATTATTATAGAGATGAAGGAGAGTGGTTATAGACTAGATATTATTATAGAGACAAGAGGAGAGTGGTTATAGACAAGATATTATTATAGAGACAAAAGATAGACAAGAAGAGAGTGGTTATAGACTAGACATTATTTTAGAGACAAGAGGAGAGACAAGAGGAGAATGATTATAGACAAGATATTATTATAGAGACGAAGGAGAGACAAGAGGAGTGTGATTATAGACTAGATATTATTATAGAGACGGAGGAGAGACAAGAGGAGTGTGATTATAGACAAGATATTATTATAGAGCCGAAGGAGAGACAAGAGGAGAGTGGTTATAGACTAGATATTATTAAAGAGACGAAGGAGAGACAAGAGTAGTGTGATTATAGACAATATATTATTATAGAGACGAAAGAGGGACAAGAGGAGAGTGGTTATAGACTAGATATTATTATATAGGCAAGAGGAGAGTGGTTATAGACTAGATATTATTATAGAGACAAGAGGAGAGTGGTTAGAGACTAGATATTATTATAGAGACGAAGGAGAGACAAGAGGGGAGTGGTTATAGACTAGATATTATTATAGAGATGAAGGAGAGTGGTTATAGACTAGATATTATTATAGAGACGAAGGAGAGACAAGAGGAGTGTGATTATAGACAAGATATTATTATAGAGATGAAAGAGAGACAAGAGGAGAGTGGTTATAGACTAGATATTATTATAGAGACAAAAGGAGAGTGGTTGTAGACTAGATATTATTATAGAGACAAGAGGAGAGACAAGAGGCGAGTGGTTGTAGACTAGATATTATTATAGAGACAAGAGGAGAGTTGTTATAGACTATATATTATTATAGAGACAAGAGGAGAGACAAGAGGAGAGTGGTTATAGACTAAATATTATTATAGAGAAGAAGGAGAGACAAGAGGAGAGTGGTTATAGACTAGATATTATTATAGAGACAAGAGGAGAGACAAGAGGGGAGTGGTTATAGACTAGATATTATTATAGAAACAAGAGGAGAGACAAGAGGGGAGTGGTTATAGACTAGTTATTATTGTAGAGCCAAGAGGAGAGTGGTTATAGACTAGATATTATTATAGAGACAAGAGGAGAGTGGTTATAGACTAGATATTATTAGAGAGACAAGAGGAGAGTGGTTATAGTCTAGATATTATTATAGAGAAAAGGGGAGAGTGGTTATAGACTAGATATTATTAGAGATACAAGAGGAGAGTGGTTATAGACTAGATATTATTATAGAGACAAGAGGAAAATGGTTAGAGACTAGATATTATTATAGAGACGAAGGAGAGACAAGAGGGGAGTGGTTATAGACTAGATATTATTATAGAGATGAAGGAGAGTGGTTATAGACTAGATATTATTATAGAGACAAGAGGAGAGTGGTTATAGACAAGATATTATTATAGAGACAAAAGATAGACAAGAAGAGAGTGGTTATAGACTAGACATTATTTTAGAGACAAGAGGAGAGACAAGAGGAGAATGATTATAGACAAGATATTATTATAGAGACGAAGGAGAGACAAGAGGAGTGTGATTATAGACTAGATATTATTATAGAGACGGAGGAGAGACAAGAGGAGTGTGATTATAGACAAGATATTATTATAGAGCCGAAGGAGAGACAAGAGGAGAGTGGTTATAGACTAGATATTATTATAGAGACGAAGGAGAGACAAGAGTAGTGTGATTATAGACAATATATTATTATAGAGACGAAAGAGGGACAAGAGGAGAGTGGTTATAGACTAGATATTATTATATAGGCAAGAGGAGAGTGGTTATAGACTAGATATTATTATAGAGACAAGAGGAGAGTGGTTAGAGACTAGATATTATTATAGAGACGAAGGAGAGACAAGAGGGGAGTGGTTATAGACTAGATATTATTATAGAGATGAAGGAGAGTGGTTATAGACTAGATATTATTATAGAGACGAAGGAGAGACAAGAGGAGTGTGATTATAGACAAGATATTATTATAGAGATGAAAGAGAGACAAGAGGAGAGTGGTTATAGACTAGATATTATTATAGAGGCAAGAGGAGAGTGGTTATAGACTAGATATTATTATAGAGACAAGAGGAGAGTGGTTATAGACAAGATATTATTATAGAGACAAAAGAGAGACAAGAGGAGAGTGGTTATAGACTAGATATTATTATAGAGACAAGAGGAGAGTGGTTATAGACTAGATATTATTATAGAGACAAGAGGAGAGTGGTTGTAGACTAGATATTATTATAGAGACAAGAGGAGAGACAAGAGGAGAGTGGTTGTAGACTAGATATTATTATAGAGACAAGAGGAGAGTTGTTATAGACTATATATTATTATAGAGACAAGAGGAGAGACAAGAGGAGAGTGGTTATAGACTAAATATTATTATAGAGAAGAAGGAGAGACAAGAGGAGAGTGGTTATAGACTAGATATTATTATAGAGACAAGAGGAGAGACAAGAGGGGAGTGGTTATAGACTAGATATTATTATAGAAACAAGAGGAGAGACAAGAGGGGAGTGGTTATAGACTAGTTATTATTGTAGAGCCAAGAGGAGAGTGGTTATAGACTAGATATTATTATAGAGACAGGAGGAGAGTGGTTATAGACTAGATATTATTAGAGAGACAAGAGGAGAGTGGTTATAGTCTAGATATTATTATAGAGAAAAGGGGAGAGTGGTTATAGACTAGATATTATTAGAGATACAAGAGGAGAGTGGTTATAGACTAGATATTATTATAGAGACAAGAGGAAAATGGTTAGAGACTAGATATTATTATAGAGACGAAGGAGAGACAAGAGGGGAGTGGTTATAGACTAGATATTATTATAGAGATGAAGGAGAGTGGTTATAGACTAGATATTATTATAGAGACAAGAGGAGAGTGGTTATAGACAAGATATTATTATAGAGACAAAAGATAGACAAGAAGAGAGTGGTTATAGACTAGACATTATTTTAGAAACAAGAGGAGAGACAAGAGGAGAATGATTATAGACAAGATATTATTATAGAGACGAAGGAGAGACAAGAGGAGTGTGATTATAGACTAGATATTATTATAGAGACGGAGGAGAGACAAGAGGAGTGTGATTATAGACAAGATATTATTATAGAGCCGAAGGAGAGACAAGAGGAGAGTGGTTATAGACTAGATATTATTATAGAGACGAAGGAGAGACAAGAGTAGTGTGATTATAGACAATATATTATTATAGAGACGAAAGAGGGACAAGAGGAGAGTGGTTATAGACTAGATATTATTATATAGGCAAGAGGAGAGTGGTTATAGACTAGATATTATTATAGAGACAAGAGGAGAGTGGTTAGAGACTAGATATTATTATAGAGACGAAGGAGAGACAAGAGGGGAGTGGTTATAGACTAGATATTATTATAGAGATGAAGGAGAGTGGTTATAGACTAGATATTATTATAGAGACGAAGGAGAGACAAGAGGAGTGTGATTATAGACAAGATATTATTATAGAGATGAAAGAGAGACAAGAGGAGAGTGGTTATAGACTAGATATTATTATAGAGGCAAGAGGAGAGTGGTTATAGACTAGATATTATTATAGAGACAAGAGGAGAGTGGTTATAGACAAGATATTATTATAGAGACAAAAGAGAGACAAGAGGAGAGTGGTTATAGACTAGATATTATTATAGAGACAAGAGGAGAGTGGTTATAGACTAGATATTATTATAGAGACAAGAGGAGAGTGGTTGTAGACTAGATATTATTATAGAGACAAGAGGAGAGACAAGAGGAGAGTGGTTGTAGACTAGATATTATTATAGAGACAAGAGGAGAGTTGTTATAGACTATATATTATTATAGAGACAAGAGGAGAGACAAGAGGAGAGTGGTTATAGACTAAATATTATTATAGAGAAGAAGGAGAGACAAGAGGAGAGTGGTTATAGACTAGATATTATTATAGAGACAAGAGGAGAGACAAGAGGGGAGTGGTTATAGACTAGATATTATTATAGAAACAAGAGGAGAGACAAGAGGGGAGTGGTTATAGACTAGTTATTATTGTAGAGCCAAGAGGAGAGTGGTTATAGACTAGATATTATTATAGAGACAGGAGGAGAGTGGTTATAGACTAGATATTATTAGAGAGACAAGAGGAGAGTGGTTATAGTCTAGATATTATTATAGAGAAAAGGGGAGAGTGGTTATAGACTAGATATTATTAGAGATACAAGAGGAGAGTGGTTATAGACTAGATATTATTATAGAGACAAGATGAAAATGGTTAGAGACTAGATATTATTATAGAGACGAAGGAGAGACAAGAGGGGAGTGGTTATAGACTAGATATTATTATAGAGATGAAGGAGAGTGGTTATAGACTAGATATTATTATAGAGACGAAGGAGAGACAAGAGGAGTGTGATTATAGACAAGATATTATTATAGAGATGAAAGAGAGACAAGAGGAGAGTGGTTATAGACTAGATATTATTATAGAGGCAAGAGGAGAGTGGTTATAGACTAGATATTATTATAGAGACAAGAGGAGAGTGGTTATAGACAATATATTATTATAGAGACAAAAGAGAGACAAGAGGAGAGTGGTTATAGACTAGATATTATTATAGAGACAAGAGGAGAGTGGTTATAGACTAGATATTATTATAGAGACAAGAGGAGAGTGGTTATAGACTATATATTATTATAGAGACAAGAGGAGAGACAAGAGTAGAGTGGTTATAGACTAGATATTATTAGAGAGACAAGAGGAGAGTGGTTATAGACTAGATATTATTAGAGAGACAAGAGGAGAGTGGTTATAGACAAGACATTATTTTAGAGACAAGAGGAGAGACAAGAGGAGAATGGTTATAGACAAGATATTATTATAGAGACGGAGGAGAGACAAGAGGAGTGTGATTATAGACAAGATATTATTATAGAGACGAAGGAGAGACAAGAGGAGAGTGGTTATAGACTAGATATTATTATTGAGACGAAGGAGAGACAAGAGGAGTGTGATTATAGACAAGATATTATTATAGAGACGAAAGAGAGACAAGAGGAGAGTGGTTATAGACTAGATATTATTATAGAGGCAAGAGGAGAGTGGTTATAGACTAGATATTATTATAGAGACAAGAGGAGAGTGGTTATAGACAAGATATTATTATAGAGACAAAAGATAGACAAGAAGAGAGTGGTTATAGACTAGACATTATTTTAGAGACAAGAGGAGAGACAAGAGGAGAATGATTATAGACAAGATATTATTATAGAGACGAAGGAGAGACAAGAGGAGTGTGATTATAGACTAGATATTATTATAGAGACGGAGGAGAGACAAGAGGAGTGTGATTATAGACAAGATATTATTATAGAGCCGAAGGAGAGACAAGAGGAGAGTGGTTATAGACTAGATATTATTATAGAGACGAAGGAGAGACAAGAGTAGTGTGATTATAGACAATATATTATTATAGAGACGAAAGAGAGACAAGAGGAGAGTGGTTATAGACTAGATATTATTATATAGGCAAGAGGAGAGTGGTTATAGACTAGATATTATTATAGAGACAAGAGGAGAGTGGTTATAGACTAGATATTATTATAGAGACAAGAGGAGAGTGGTTATAGACAACATATTATTATAGAGACAAAAGGAGTGTGGTTATAGACAACATATTATTATAGAGACAAAATAGAGACAAGAGGAGAGTGGTTATAGACTAGATATTATTATAGAGACAAGAGGAGAGTGGTTGTAGACTAAATATTATTATAGAGACAAGAGGAGAGACAAGAGGAGAGTGTTTATAGACTAGATTTTATTATAGAGACAAGAGGAGAGTGGTTATAGACTATATATTATTATAGAGACAAGAGGAAAGACAAGAGTAGAGTGGTTATAGACTAGATATTATTATAGAGACAAGAGGAGAGACAAGAGTAGAGTGGTTATAGACTAGATATTATTATAGAGACAAGGGGAGAGACAAGAGGAGAGTGGTTATAGACTAGATATCATTATAGAGAAAAGAGGAGAGTGGTTATAGACTAGATATTATTATAGAGACAAGAGGAGAGTGTTACGACAAATGAGTGAGGAGGTGTGGAGTCATGCGCAGAGAGCAAAAGATGTGGGAAAAACACGCTTTAATGTCCAGGAAAAATAACATGAACAAAAGTAGGAAAACAAATGATCAGAAATAATAACGGACAGCGCGAAACCCAAAATACAAACAAAATACACTCAAACACAGAACACACGAACAAGCCCGCAAGAAACAGAAGCGGGCTGAACAAACTATATATAACCCCACCCTAACAACCAAACAAGAAACAGGTGATACCAATCAGACAAAACCAAAGGAACACAGAACAACGGATCAGTGATAGCTAGTAGACCGGCGACGACGACCGCCGAGCGCCACCGTTTGTCGAAAGAGAGTCGGACCGAAATGCAGCATGTTGGTTACTCATGTTTTTTAATGAAACAAATGACGAATACATGAAAATAACTGAGATAAATACAAAACAACAAAACGGAACGTGAAACCTAATTACAGCCTATCTGGTGAAACTACACAGAGACAGGAATAATCACCCACGAAATACACAGTGAAACCCAGGCTACCTAAATACGGTTCCCCATCAGAGACAACAAGAATCACCTGACTCTGATTGAGAACCGCTTCAGGCAACCAAACCTAAACTAAACACACCCCTAATCAACCACAATCACAATTCCTACAAAAAACCCAATACGACAACACAATAACATAAACCCATGTCACACCCTGGCCTGACCAACTAATTAACTAAAACACAAAATACTAAGACCAAGGCGTGACACACCTGAACAAGAAGGGGAGTCACCTTCGGTAATATTCGTGACAGAGAGTGGTTATAGACTAGATATCATTTTAGAGACAAGATGAGAGTGGTTAAAGACTAGATATTATTGAAGAGACAAGAGAAGAGACAAGAGGAGAGTGGTTATAGACTAGATATTATTATAGAGACAAGATGAGAGACAAGAGGAGAGTGATTACAGACTAGATATTATTATAGAGACGAATGAGAGACAAGAGGAGTGTAATTATAGACTAGATATTATTATAGAGACGAAAGAGAGACAAGAGGAGAATGGTTAAAGACTAGATATTATTAAAGAGATGAAATAGAGACAAGAGGAGAGTGGTTGTAGACTAGATAGTATTATAGAGACAAGAGGAGAGACAAGAGGGGAGTAGTTATAGACTAGATATTATTATAGAGACAAGAGGAGAGACAAGAGGAGAGTGATTACAGACTAGATATTATTATAGAGATGAAGGAGAGACAAGAGGAGTGTAATTATAGACTAGATATTATTATAGAGACGAAAGAGAGACAAGAGGAGAGTGGTTGTAGACTAGATATTATTATAGAGACAAGAGGAGAGACAAGAGGGAGTGGTTATAGACTAGATATTATTATAGAGATGAAGGAGAGACAAGAGGAGTGTAATTATAGACTAGATATTATTATAGAGACGAAAGAGAGACAAGAGGAGAGTGGTTGTAGACTAGATATTATTATAGAGACAAGAGGAGAGACAAGAGGGGAGTGGTTATAGACTAGATATTATTATAGAGATGAAGGAGAGACAAGAGGAGTGTAATTATAGACTAGATATTATTATAGAGACGAAAGAGAGACAAGAGGAGAGTGGTTGTAGACTAGATATTATTATAGAGACAAGAGGAGAGACAGGAGGAGAATGGTTATAGACTAGATATTATTAAAGATATGAAAGAGAGAAAAGAGGAGAGTGGTTGTTGTCACGGCTTTCCTCCAACTCCTCCTCTGACGAAGAGGTGGAACAAGGATCGGACCAAAATGCAACGTGGTTCGTTTGATACATCTTTAATGTTGAAGAACACGAACAATACAAACTACAAATGTCGAAAACCGAAACAGCCCTGACTGGTGCAACAAACACAGAGACAGGAACAATCACCCACAAAACACACAGTGAAACCCAGGCTACCTAAATATGGTTCCCAATCAGAGACAACGATAATCACCTGACTCTGATTGAGAACCGCCTCAGGCAGCCATAGACTAATCTGTACACCCCACACAACCCCAAGACGAAACACACTACAAACAAACCCATGTCACACCCTGGCCTGACCCAATAAATGAAGATAACATATTAAATATAGACTAGGGCGTGACAGAACCCCCCCCTAAGGTGCGGACTCCCGGACGCACAACAAAAACAATAGGGAGGGTCCAGGTTGGCGTCTGTCCATGGTGGCAGCTCTGGATTGGGATGTGGAACCCACTCTATGAATATCTTAGTCCCCCCTCCTCGCGTCCTAGGATTGTCCACCCTCGCCGCCGACCATGGCCTAGTAGTCCTCACCCAGAACCCCACTGGACTGAAGGGCAGCTCGGGACAGAGGGGCAGCTCGGGACAGAGGGGCAGCTCGGGACAGAGGGGCAGCTCGGGACAGAGGACCAGCTCGGGACAGAGGAAGCCCAGCACTGAGAGGAAGCCCAGCACTGAGAGGAAGCCCAGCCAGGTAGTTGAATCCGGCAGATCCTGGCTGGCTGGCAGTTCTGGCAGATCCTGGCTGACAGGCGGATCTGGAAGAGTCTGGTTGACTAGCAGATCTGGAAGAGTCTGGTTGACTAGCAGATCTGGAAGCGTCTGGCAGATCTGGAAGAGTCTTGCTGACTGGCTGATCTGGAAGAGTCTGGCTGACTGGCAGATCTGGAAGAGTCTGGTTGACTAGCAGATCTGGAAGAGTCTGGTTGACTGGCAGATCTGGAAGAGTCTGGTTGACTGGCAGATCTGGAAGAGTCTGGTTGACTGGCAGATCTGGAAGAGTCTGGTTGACTGGCAGATCTGGAAGAGTCTGGTTGACTGGCAGATCTGGAAGAGTCTGGCTGACTGGCAGATCTGGAAGAGTCTGGCTGACTGGCAGATCTGGAAGAGTCTGGCTGACTGGCAGATCTGGAAGAGTCTGGCTGATTGGCAGATCTGGAAGAGTCTGGCTGACTGGCAGATCTGGAAGAGTCTGGCTGACTGGCGGATCCTGGCAGACTGACGGCTCTGGCTGCTCCACGCTGACTGGCAGCTCTGGCTGCTTCACGCTGACTGGCGGCTCTGGCTGCTCCATGCTGACTGGCGGCTCTGGCTGCTCCATGCAGATTGACAGCTCTGGCGGCTTCTTGCAGACTGACAGCTCTGGCTGCTCCATGCAGACTAACAGCTCTGGCAGCTCCTTGCAGACTGGCAGCTCCTTGCAGACTGGCAGCTCCTTGCAGACTGGCAGCTCCTTGCAGACTGGCAGCTCCATGCAGACTGGCAGCTCCATGCAGACTGGCAGCTCCATGCAGACTGGCAGCTCTGGCTGCTCCATGCAGACTGGCAGCTCTGGCTGCTCCATGCAGACTGGCAGCTCTGGCTGCGCTAAACGGGCAGGAGACTCCGGCAACGCTGTAGAGGCGGGAGGCTCCAGCAGCACAGGAGAGGAAGAAAGCTCCGGCAGCGCAGGCGGGGAGACAGCAGCGCTGGAGGAGGAAGGCTCCGACAGCGCTGGCAGGCGGGAGGCTCCGGCAGCGCAGGAGAGGCGACTGTAGGCTTGATGCGTGGTGCTGGCACTGATGGTACTGGGCCGAGGACACGCACAGGAAGCCTGGTGCTGGGAGCTGCCACCGGAGGACTGGTGTGTGGAGGTGGCACAGGATGGGCTAGACCGTGAAGGCGTACTGGAGATCTTGAGAGCAGTGTTGGCACAGGACGTGCAAGGCTAGGGATGTGCACAGGAGGCCTGGTGCGTGAGGCTGGCACCAACTTCACCAGCCGACTAACACGCACCTCAGGACGAGTATGGAGCGCTGACCCAGGTGCCATCAAATCCCTGACAAGTTCCGTCGGGCGAATTCCATGCAAAAAGCACCAACACAGCAACTCCCTCATTACTCTCTCCTCCAATTTCCCCATTAACTCCTTCACAGTCTCTGCTTCGCTCACCTCCAACACCGGTTCTGGTCTCCTCCTTGGCTCCTCACGATAAACAGGGAGAGTGGGCTCAGGTCTGACTCCTGACTCTGCCACACTCTCCCTGAGCCCCCCCCCAAGACATTTTTGGGGCTGACTCTCAGGCTTCCATCCGCGTCGCCGCGCTGCCTCCTCATACCAGCGCCTCAGCTTTCACCGCCTCCAGTTCTTCTTTGGGGCGGCGATATTCTCCAGGCTGATCCCAGGGTCCTTCTCCGAACAATTTCTCCTCCCAAGTCCTGAAGTCCTGTGATCGCTGTTGCTGCCTTTGTTGCTTCTCCTGTGGCTCCTGCCTGTTGACACGTTGCTTGGTCCGTTTGTGGTGGGTAATTCTGTAACGGCTTTCCTCCAAATCCTCCTCTGACGAAGAGGTGGAACAAGGATCGGACCAAAATGCAACGTGGTTCGTTCGATACATCTTTAATGTTGAAGAACACGAACAATACAAACAACAAACGTTGAAAACGGAAACAGCCCTGACTGGTGCAACAAACACAGAGACAGGAACAATCACCCACAAAACACACAGTGAAACCCAGGCTACCTAAATATGGTTCCCAATCAGAGACAACGATAATCACCTGACTCTGATTGAGAACCGCCTCAGGCAGCCATAGACTAATCTGTACACCCCACACAACCCCAAGACGAAACACACTACAAACAAACCCATGTCACACCCTGGCCTGACCCAATAAATGAAGATAAAATAATAAATATAGACCAGGGCGTGACAGTTGTAGACTAGATATTATTATAGAGACAAGAGGAGAGATAAGAGGGGAGTGGTTATAGACTAGATATTATTATAGAGACAAGAGGAGAGTGGTTATAGACTAGATATTATTATAGAGACAAGAGGAGAGACAATAGGAGAGTGGTTATAGACTAGATATTATTATAGAGACGAAGGAGAGTGGTTATAGACTAGATATTATTAGAGAGACAAGAGGAGAGTGGTTATAGACTAGATATTATTAGAGAGACAAGAGGAGAGTGGTTATAGACTAGATATTATTATAGTGTCACGCCTTGGTCTTAGTATTATGTGTTTTAGTTTATTAGTTAGTCAGACCAGGGTGTGACATGGGTTTATTATGTATTGTATTTTCGTATTGGGGTTTGTAGTGTTTGGGATTGTAGTTGATTAGGGGTGTGTGTGTTAATTAGGTTGGCTGCCTGAGGCGGTTCTCAATCAGAGTCAGGTGCTTCTCGTTGTCGCTGATTGGGAACCGTATTTAGGTAGCCTGTTTTCCGCCTTGTATTTTGTGGGTGATTGTTCCTGTCTCTGTGTAGGTTCCACCAGTCAGGCTGTATTAGGTTTCGTTCTGTTTGTTGTTTTTTGTATTTATAGTTATTCGTGTATAGTTCGTTCGTTTTGTCTTCACATAATAAACATGAGTAACTTACACGCTGCATTTCGGTCCGACTCTCCTTCAACAACAAAAGAACGCCGTTACAGAATCACCCACCAAACACGGACCGAGCAGCGTGTCAACAGGCAGGAGCAGCGTAAACAGGAGCAGCGTGTTAACAGGCAGCGACAGCTGGAGCAGCAAAGGGAGGAGGAATTATTTGAAGAATGGACATGGGAAGACGTGCTGGATGGTAAAGGTTGCTACACTTGGGAGGAGATATTGGCCGGAAGAAATCGCCTCCCATGGCAACAGGTGGAGGCACTAAGGAGAGCAGAGGCAGCCGGAGATAGGAGCCGACAATACGAGGGAACACGGTTGGCAAGGAAGCCCGAAAAGCAGCCCCAAAATTTTTTTGGGGGGGGGCTATCAGGGAGTATGGCTGCGTCAGGTAGGAGACCTGCGCAATCTCCCTGTGCTTACCGGAGGGCTAGAGAGACCGGGCAGGCACCGTGTTATGCAGTGGTGCGCACGGTGTCCCCAGTGCGGGTGCATAGCCCGGTGCGGTATATTTCAGCTCCGCGTATCGGCCGGGCTAGATTGAGCATCGAGCCAAATGCTATGAAGCCGGCTCTACGCATCCGTTCTCCAGTGCGTCTCCTTGGGCCGGTTTTCATGGCACCAGCCTTGCGCTCTGTGTCTCCGGTTCGCCTACATAGCCCAGTGCGGGCTATTTCTCCTCACAGCACTGGCAGGGCAACCGAGAGTATTCAACCAGGTAAGGTTGGGCAGGCTCGGTGCTCAAGAGCTCCAGTGCGCCTGCACGGTCCGGTCTATCCAGAACCACCTCCACACCCCAGCCGTCCAGTAGCAGCTCCCCGCACTAGGCTTCCTGTGCGTGTCCTCGGCCAAATACCACCAGTGCCAGCACCACGCATCAGGCCTACAGTGCGCCTCGCCTGTTCAGCGCAGCCAGCGCTTTCTCCCTCTCCTGCGCTGTCGGAGTCTCCCGTCTGTTCAGCGGTTCTAGAGCCTTCCTCCTCTACAGCGCTGCCGGAGCCTCCTGTCTGTATACAGCAGCCTGAGCTGCTAGTCTGCATGGAGTTGCCAGTCTGCATGGAGCTGCCAATCTGCAAGAAGCCGCCAGAGCTGCCAATCTGCATGGAGCAGCCAGAGCCGTCAGTCAGCATGAAGCAGCCAGATCTGCCAGTCAGCCAGACTCTTCCAGATCTGCCAGTCAGCCAGACCCTTCCAGTCAGCCAGACTCTTCCAGATCTGCCAGTCAACCAGACTCTTCCAGATCTGCCAGTCAACCAGACTCTTCCAGATCTGCCAGTCAACCAGACTCTTCCAGATCTGCCAGTCAACCAGACTCTTCCAGATCTGCCAGTCAGCCAGACTCTTCCAGATCTGCCAGTCAGCCAGACTCTTCCAGATCTGCCAGTCAGCCAGACTCTTCCAGATCTGCCAGTCAACCAGACCCTTCCAGATCCGCCAGTCAGCCAGGAGCTGCCAGATCTGCTAGTCAGCCAGGATCCTCCAGTCAGCCAGGATCTGCCAGATCTGCCTGTCAGCCAGGATCCGCCAGTCAGCCAGGATCTGCCAGATCTGCTAGTCAGCCAGGATCCGCCAGTCGGCCAGGATCCGCCAGTCGGCCAGGATCCGCCAGTCGGCCAGGATCCGCCAGTCGGCCAGGATCCGCCTGTCGGCCAGGATCCGCCAGTCGGCCAGGATCCGCCAGTCGGCCAGGATCTGCCAGTCAGCCAGTCAGCCAGGATCAGCCAGTCAGCCAGGATCTGCCGGATTCAACTTCCTGGCTGGGCTTCATCTCAGTACTGGGCTTTTTCTCAGTGCTGGGCTGCCTCTCAGTGCTGAGCTGCCCCTCTGTCCCGAGCTGCCCCTCTGTCCCGAGCTGCCCCTCTGTCCCGAGCTGCCCCTCAGTCCCGAGCTGTCCCTCAGTCCCGAGCTGTCCCTCAGTCCCGAGCTGCCTCAGTCCCGAGCTGCCCCTCAGTCACGAGCTGCTCTTCTATTATGTAGGGTTCTGGGTGAGGACTATTCGGCCATGGTCGGCGGTTAGGGTGGATTATCCATGGACGCGAAGGGGAGGAACATTGACATTTATGAAGTGGGGTCCACGTCCGGAGCCGGAACCGCCACCATGTACAGACGCCCACCCGGACCCTCCCTATGGTTTTGAGGTGCGTTCGGGAGTCCGCACCTTAGGGGGGGGGGTTCTGTCACGCCTTGGTCTTAGTATTATGTGTTTTAGTTTATTAGTTAGTCAGACCAGGGTGTGACATGGGGTTATTATGTATTGTATTTTCGTATTGGGGTTTGTAGTGTTTGGGATTGTAGTTGATTAGGGGTGTGTGGGTTAATTAGGTTGGCTGCCTGAGGCGGTTCTCAATCAGAGTCAGGTGCTTCTCGTTGTCGCTGATTGGGAACCGTATTTAGGTAGCCTGTTTTCCGCCTTGTATTTTGTGGGTGATTGTTCCTGTCTCTGTGTAGGTTGCACCAGTCAGGCTGTATTAGGTTTCGTTCTGTTTGTTGTTTTTTGTATTTATAGTTATTCGTGTATAGTTCGTTCGTTTTGTCTTCACATAATAAACATGAGTAACTTACACGCTGCATTTCGGTCCGACTCTCCTTCAACAACAAAAGAACGCCGTTACATATAGAGACAAGAGGAGAGTGGTTATAGACTAGATATTATTATAGAGACAAAGGAGAGACAAGAGGAGAGTGGTTATAGACTAGATATTATTATAGAGACGAAGGAGAGTGGTTATAGGCTAGATATTATTAGAGAGACAAGAGGAGTGTGGTTATAGACTAGATATTATTAGAGAGACAAGAGGAGAGACAAGAGGAGAGTGGTTATAGACTAGATATTATTATAGAGACGAATGAGAGACAAGAGGAGTGTGATTATAGACTTGATATTATTATAGAGATGGAGGAGAGTGGTTGTAGACTAGATATTATTATAGAGACAAGAGGAGAGTGGTTATAGACTAGATATTATTATAGAGACAAGAGGAGAGTGGTTATAGACTAGACATTATTATAGAGACAAGAGGAGAGTGGTTATAGACTAGATATTATTATAGAGACAAGAGGAGAGTGGTTGTAGACTAGATATTATTATAGAGACAAGAGGAGAGTGGTTATAGACTAGATATTATTATAGAGACAAGAGGAGAGTGGTTGTAGACTAGATATTATTATAGAGACAAGAGGAGAGTGGTTATAGACTAGATATTATTATAGAGACAAGAGGAGAGTGGTTATAGACTAGATATTATTATAGAGACAAGAGGAGAGACAAGAGGAGAGTGGTTATAGACTAAATATTATTATAGAGACAAGAGGAGAGTGGTTGTAGACTAGATATTATTATAGAGACAAGAGGAGAGTGGTTATAGACTAGATATTATTATAGAGACAAGAGGAGAGTGGTTGTAGACTAGATATTATTATAGAGACAAGAGGAGTGTCAAGAGGCCTAGAAATGAAAAGAGTTGATGAATAGTTTGACTGTTGTGATGGTTTACTTGTAAGATAGTGATTCGGTCCGTAGTATACTGAGCTGTTTAGACGGCATGTCACACTTCTCAAGGAGCTGTTAGTCCCAATTGGATGTCATATGACAGTCACACCTGAGATACTGCCAACGACAGCTTGTCACACCTCTGTTTCTCACTACCTCTCCTGAGACGACCATGTCAATCACAGCAGGGTGTGTGCATGGGGGGGACTAACGCATATAGTATTACATAATGCAGTATAATAGAGAGGATATGTAGATCATGTTCTGTAATATTAGTGTCGGATGGAGCAGGAGACCTCATCATCTACTGTGCCCTTCACCATCATTAGTACTGAGACATACCATAGATTGGATCTCTAATGATCCAATCTCGATCTAAGCTGGGTTTGTTTCCATTCATCCAGTACCTGGCAATAAAGACTGTCCACGTCATGATCAAATTAGGCTACAATGTTTATTATTGCCAGGGCTTGACATGAATATTTTTAAGCCTTTTCCAACAGTGCTGTGGTATGATGAAATACAACACTGCCCCTTTAAGGCTCTCTTGGAGTATGGTTGGCAACTCTTCATAGCCTAAAAGATATTGCAACATTAGGCCCACATTAGGACAAATACTTTTTATGTCTTTATGAAATCATTTTTCTTATTCAATTTATTTTTCAGCTCCCTATATTCAGCGCTGGAGAGACAGCTTCAGAATCAGAGTGTGTAGCATTGGTTTAGTAGGACCCCCATTCATCAACTGCATGTCGGCCATTTGAGGTTTGAGTGCTGGAGAAAAGTGTTTAGGACTGTACATGCTAATAACTAAAGAGTTCTCCTTTAGCCCACTAGTGTAACGGTTCTCGTCTGTCGAAGGAGAAGCGGACCAAAATGCAGCGTGGTGGTTATTCATGTTCTTCAATGAAAGGGAACTCGACATGAAATAACTAACAATACAAAACGACAAACGGAACGTGGAAACCTATACAGCCTATCTGGTGAACAACAAACACAGAGACAGGAACAATCACCCACGAAATACTCAAAGAAAATGGCTGCCTAAATATGGTTCCCAATCAGAGACAACGATAAACACCTGCTTCTGATTGAGAACCACTCCAGACAGCCATAGACTATGCTAGATACCCCCACTAAGCCACACACCCAACACCTAACAACACCCCAAGACAAAACACACCACAATAAACCCATATCACACCCTGGCCTGACCAAATATATAAAGACAAACACAATATACTTCGACCAGGGCATGACAACTAGCATCGGCACACATGCAGGTGATGCACACACCATGACCTTTACAGCATTTACATGACCGTACAAACCCTGTTTGCTGACCCAAAATGTGCTTTAACTGTGCAAGTAATTATGTAGTTATTAATTATTAAGTAATAAGCAATAATATCAAAAAATGTGCACACGCACAAGGCTCTGCATTTTCATTTCAAAAGCTCACACCCGGGGATGATTGAAAGGCCGCTCCTGCCTGTCAATGCAATACAATCCTACTCGATACACACTGCAGAAATTGGAAGAACAGAAATACATCGCATCCAGAGGAACAAAGATCCAATTCAGATCTGAATATTTGTTGTGATTTAAAACAAAAAAATGTACTTGTCCACTTAGACAACTCACATCTATATTCTTCTTGTCCGACTATTTTGTTTTGCCTGTCCTGGACAAGCGGATAATTGTTCAAAGGAAACTAGACACTATTTGGGGTGTTTTTCCAATTCTCCCTACATCATTTTGAGTGATGAGAGGTGTTTCAGACATAATTATGCACCATAGTAGTACTTGTAATGTTTTCGCACAGGGAGAGTTCAACCAATTACGTTGATTGATCCTGTGGTCTGATCTAAAGATGAATTGAGTCGTATTTTGGAGCAATTATTGTGGCCTTTGTGTTTCGCTGAATGAACAATCCCGCTAGCAGCTAGTAGATATGGTTGTCCTCGTTCAATAGAGCCATTGGACTTGTCTCAACAATGTTCCTGTCTGCCACAACATTGCAGGATATCTAGGTTGACTCATTTTCCCTGGCTTTGTAAAGACTACAGCCTGATGGGAGCCCTACTTCCTTGTTCTGACCCTCGAAGGCAGGCTTTTCAAAATGGGGGCAGTACTAGTTTCTACAGGTTCACAGGGAGCTATGTTACCATGCACTGTCTATCTGAGATGGCTATCAACATAATTACAATGGCTGCTTCTGATGATTCCTCTTTCCAAGAAGAGCTGGACGACGTTACAGGTTTTGATGTTCTTTTACATATGACAAACAAGTAAGTTGTTTTGCTGTCGGTAGCTACACTATATACAGTGTACAAAAGTATGTGGACACCCCTTCAAATTAGTAGATCTGGCTCTTTCAGCCACACCCATAGCGGACAGGTGTATAAAATCGAGCACACAGCCATGCAATCTCCATAGACAAATATTGGCAGTAGAATGGTCTTACTGAAGAGCTCAGTGACTTTCAACATGGCAACGTCATAGGATGCCACCTTTACAACAAGTTAGTTTGTCAAATTTCTGTCCTGATAGAGCTGCCCTGGTCAACTGTAAATTCTGTTACTGTGAGTGGAAATGTCTAGGAGTAACAACGGCTCAGCCACGAAGTGGTAGGCCACACATGCTCACAGAACGGGACTGCCAAGTGCTGAAGGGTGTAGCGGGTTAAAGTCGTCAGTCCTCGGTTGCAACACTCACTACCGAGTTCCAAACTGCCCTTGGAAGCAATGTCTGCATAATAACTGTTGGTTGGGAGCTTCATGAAATGGGTTTCCATGGCCGAGCAGCTGCACTCAAGCCTAAGATTGCCATGCGCAATGCCAAGTGTCGGCTGGAGTTGTGTTAAGCTCACCGCCATTAGACTCTGGAGCAGTGGAAACGTGTTCTCTGGAGTGATGAATCACGCTTCACCATCTGGCAGTCCGACTGTTGAATCTGGGTTTGGCGGAAGACAGGAGAGCGCTACCTGCCCAAATGTAAAGTTTGGTGGAGGAGGAATAATGGTCTGGGGCTGTTTTTCATGGTTTGGGCTAGGCTCCTTAGTTCCAGTGAAGAGAAATCTTAACGCTACAGCATACAATGACATTCTAGACAATTATGTGCTTTCAACTTTGTGGCAACAGTTTGTGGAAGGCACTTCCCTGTTTCAGCATTACAATGCCCCTGTGCACAAAGCCAGTTCCATACAGAAATGGTTCATACAGAAAAGGTTTGTTGAGATCGGTGTGGAAGAACTTCACTGGTCGCACAGAGCCCTGACCTCAACCCCATCGAACACCTTTTGGATGAATTCAGCAGCGGCAAAGAGGAGACCAACTCCATATTAATGACCATGATTTTGGAATGAGATGAGCAGGTGTCCACATACCTTTGGTCATCTAGTGTAGCTAGAGGTGTTGTTCAGTACATTATAATTTCATGATCGATTCGGACATGATGGGACTTGCTAGAATGACTACAAGTTAATGTTAGCTGGCTAGCATCGTTGCATCTCACTAGAACTCGGACCAAAACTGGAGAAATGTTTTGATGATGATGACGAAGAGTAAAGGAATGACTTTGGCTTCGTGACTCATCTTTGAGTAACAATATCTGTGTGTTGTAGCTAGCTGGCATGTGTCTGTGAGATATTCTGCATCATGCTTCTACAGTAGGAATACAGACAGTACACAATGATTGCCAATATCATTTTTGTCATTCTCTTACAGACAATACCGCTTGGTGGCTTACAGATTGTTTTAGGACACAGGATCCCCTTGCCTGCGTGTGTATGGCCATTTCAGCAATTCAAGCGGAGATTTGAAAGGTCCATCAAAATAATCTCCTCGTATATCAAAGTGACTCCAAACACCTCCCTGCACCCCCCAAACACACCATATGCAAGTATTCCCTTTGTGGAACAGTAGTATTTATTATAGGCGTCAGTAGTATATTTTATTCAACTGTATATATGTAATACATGCTATAACTGTTCCTGCATGCTGCTGTGTTAACATTGGTCTCCAGAGAAAATAAACTTTGTCTTGAATACAAGACAGTGACTGTGCGTACTGTTGAAGTCGGAAGTTTACATAGACTTAGGTTGGAATCATTAAAACTAGTTTTCAAACCACTCCACAAATGTCTTGTGCAAGTCGGTTAGGACATCTACTTTGTGCATGACACAATGTCACGACAGATTTCCTCCTCTTCCTCTGAAGAGGAGGTGTAGCCAATTTGTAAGTCGCTCTGGATAAGAGCGTCTGCTAAATGACTTAAATGTAAATGTAGCAAGGATCGGACCAATATGCAGCGTCGTAGGTGTCCATGTTATTTAATAAGAAAACTCAACATGAACACAAATACAAAATAACAACGTGAACTGGCAACGAAACAGTCCCGTGTGGCACAGACACAGGAAGCAATCACCCACCAAATACCTAAAGAACATGGCTGCCTAAATATGGTTCCCAATCAGAGACAACAATAAACACCTGCCTCTAATTGAGAACCAATCGAGGCAACCATAGACTTACATAAAGACCTAGACTAGACAACACCCCATAAACATACAAAACCCCTAGACTAGACAAAACACATAAATCCCCCATGTCACACCCTGACCTAACCAAAATAATAAATAAAACAAAGATAACTAAGGCCAGGGCGTGTTTACAGGCAGATTATTTCACTTATAATTCACTGTATCACAATTCCAGTGGGTCAGAAGTTTACATACACTAAGTTGACTGTGCCTTTAAACAGCTTGGAAAATTCCAGAAAATTATGTCATGGCTTTAGAAGCTTCTGATAGGCTAATTGTCATAATTTGAGTCAATTGGAGGTGTACCTGTGGATGTATTTCAAGGCCTACCTTCAAACACAGCCTCCTTGCTTGACGTCATGGGAAAATCAAAAATCAAAAAGAAACAGCCAAGACCTCCGAAAAACATTGTAGACCTCCACAAGTCTGGTTCTTCCTTGTGAGCAATTTCCAAATGCCTGAAGGTACCACATTCATCTGTACAAACAAAAGTTTGCAAGTACAAACACCATGGGACCATGCAGCCGTCATACCGCTCAGGAAGGAGACGTGTACTGTCTCCTAGATATTAACGTACTTTGGTGCAAACAGTGCAAATAAATACCAGAACAACAGCAAAGGACCTTGTGAAGATACTGGAGGAAACAGGTACAAAAGTATCTATATCCACAGTAAAACAAGTCCTATATCGACATAACCTGAAAGGCCGATCAGCAAGGAAGAATCCACTGCTCCAAAACCACCATAAAAAAGAAATGTCCTCTGGTCTGATGAAACAAAAATATAACTGTTTGGCCACAATGACCATCGTTATGTTTGGAGGAAAAAGGGGGAGGCTTGTAAGCCGAAGAACACCATCCCAACCTTGGACATATACTTGACACTTTTTTACACTGGCTCTTGCTTGCCCCGTGCAGTCTTTTCCTCTTCTGAGTCACATGATGTTGAGTTTGAGTTTATTCCCAGATGAAAACATTCATCCAATGGGTCTACAGGATCTGTAATACTGAAGCTGGTCATCATCAGCAGCTGGACTAGTCGGGTAGGACACACACTAGTCAGTGATTAGCCAACATTTTGCTACTTTGTCCCCATCAATACACACTCAAACAAGGTACTATACACCCACCCCCCTCGTGTCAATAGATTATGCTGGCTATCCTTCACACACACAATACCCACCCCCAACAGACATCAGTCAGTCACCCACACCATCTCCGCCTTACTAATAACGCTGCTTTTCTCCAATTTAGACTTCAAGCTTTACATAAACAATCAACTAAGCCTCCATAATACAGAGAAAAATACAGTAGAATTTGTAACCTACATATGAACACACCAACTGTGACTTCAAGATACGGACGATGTTTATGCCTTCCTCCAGTATAATTATCTGCTCATCATGGAGTCATGGAAAGACTTAGCAAAGGAGGCTTACACTAGTTCCTGGGTGCTGATGTTGATGCCGCCGCTGCAGGCTAGTCACGTTAGCCTCTGCGGTAGTTAATTAGCTAGATAACGGTTAAACTGTAGCAAACATAACCTAACATAGCAAAAATTAGCTTGCAAAGTTACAAATCACATTGCCAGATAACAGCTGGTTAATTGCATTTATTTTCTTTGGAATGTCTAGACAGCATATTAGAAATCTAGCTAGCTAGATTTTGGTTTATATAAAGTTCCCTCTGCTCGACTTCTTAGTAAAGTAACTGATGAAATGTTACCCCATCTTGCTTGCAGTTTGCACATCCAGGTACTGAGCACCACACCATGACTAAACTTTACAGTTGTTGTCGACAGAAAAATAAAAATAAATAGTTTTTCGCAAGTTGATGTTCTATAAACAAGTGGCTGGTCCTGTGAGTAACGTTAGCTTCCTGTTGACACCCATTCTCAAACGGATCCATCTCGATAGGGGCGGTACCACGCCCTGAAATCGCTATGAATTCGGGATATTGTGGTTTGCTTACAACCTGGAAATGAAGATGGTCCGTTTCTACCGGTGACATGCAGAAACTGTCATATTTGCATATAGTAAGGAAATTCAACATTTTTAATGGACAAATACAGTGAAAGAGCAGTGAAATTTCCCTTGAATGTCAAGCCTGGAATTACGATGGCAGTGTACTGTATGGCTGCCATATGGCTGTACTGTATGGCTGCCGTATGGCTGTACTGTACGGCTGCCCTATGGTTGTACTGTATGGCTGCCCTATGGTTGTACTGTACGGCTGCCCTATGGTTGTACTGTATGGCTGCCCTATGGCTGTACTGTATGGCTGCCCTATGGCTGTACTGTACGGCTGCCCTATGGCTGTACTGTACGGCTGCCCTATGGTTGTACTGTACGGCTGCCCTATGGCTGTACTGTACGGCTGCCCTATGGTTGTACTGTATGGCTGCCCTATGGCTGTACTGTATGGCTGCCCTATGGCTGTACTGTACGGCTGCCCTATGGCTGTACTGTATGGCTGCCCTATGGTTGTACTGTACGGCTGCCCTATGGTTGTACTGTATGGCTGCCCTATGGCTGTACTGTACGGCTGCCCTATGGCTGTACTGTATGGCTGTACTGTATGGCTGCCCTATGGTTGTACTGTACGGCTGCCCTATGGTTGTACTGTATGGCTGCCCTATGGCTGTACTGTATGGCTGCCCTATGGCTGTACTGTATGGCTGCTGTATGGCTGCCGTATGGCTGTACTGTATGGCTGCCGTATGGCTGTACTGTATGGCTGCCGTCTTGCGAGCTCGACTCAACATTGATATTTTGATTATTTTGTCGTTTATCGTATCCGCTATCATTTCTCGTGTTCATCAAGATTTTTTAAACATCAGATCAGTACTTACTAACCTCAATTCCGGCTTCAACGTAGACTTTGACTCATCTACCCTGGGCTCTTTGTGTAATTCCGGCCCAATTTGCAGGCAAGCCAAGAGGAAACACCAGCGAAAAAGAGGCAAGAAAGGAGGAGTTCTGGTGAGATTAATGCGAAAGGAAAACTGGCCAACTCTTCCCTCCATTCTATTATCACTTGATAATAAGATAGATGACCTCCGATCATAGATTTGCTGTAAACATTATTCTCTGTTTTCTACATGGCTTTCGGACAAGATACCCACCATAGCTATACAACTTGATGGATTCTCTATTCACTGTGTGGACTGGACATTGGTTTCAAGGAAATCGAGACGGGAGGGGTATTTATCTTAATCAACAGCAAATGGTGTGCTGACTCTACAGTGTCCCCACAGTGAAGATTCACTGCTTCCATAATCAAAACCCATGGATTAAAAGGACTGTCGCAGCCAAACCTGAGGCTACGGCTGAGGACACAAACAAGTACAAGAAGTCCCGCTATGACCTCGGCAGAGCCGCAGGAGCCAGGTGAAATCCTATTGCACAGGCTCCGACGCCTGTCGCATGTGGCAGGTGCTACAGTCCATTACGGATTACAAAGGAAGACCCAGCCGTGATCTGCCCAGCGATGCCTCCCTAGAAGACAAAGTCAATGCATTTTGTGCACGCTTTGACAAAAACAACACCGAGCCGTGCATGAAAGGGGAAAGGGGATACCTAGTCAGTTGCACAAGTGAATGCATTCAACAGCAATGTGTCTTCCGTATTTAACCCAACCCCTCATGAGGGCCTCTCCTCCGAGGCCGACGTGAGTAAGGTTTTTAATCAGTTCAACACTCGCAAGGCTCCGGGGCCGAACGGTATTCCAGAGCACATTCTCAGAGAATGCGCAGAACAACTGGCAGGCATATTCACAGTCATTTTCAACCTCTACTTTACCCAGTCTGTAATCCCCACGTCTCAAGCTGACCCCCATCATTCCTGTTCCCAAAAACTCTAAGGCTACCTGCCACAATGACTACCACCCTGTAGCACTCACATCTGTAATCATGAAGTGCTTTGAAAGGCTGTATGGTTATCAACTGAATCATCCCAGACACCCTAGACCAGGGGTGGGCAATTCCAGTCCTCGAGGGCCTGATTGGTGTCACAGTTTTTCCCCAGCCCCAGCTAACACACCTGACTCCAATAATCACCTAATCATGATCTTCAGTTTAGAATGACATTTGATTAATCAACTGTGTTTGCTAGGGATGGAGAAGAAGTGTGACACCAATCAGGCCCCCGAGGACTGGAGTTGCCCACCCCTGTACTAGACCCACTCCAATTTGTACATCGCCCCAACAGATCCATTAATGACGCAATCTCAGTTGAACTCCACACTATCCTCATCCACCTAGATAAGAGGAATACCTATGTGAGAATGCTGTTCATTGACTACAGCTCAGCATTTAACACCATTAGTCCCCTCCTAGTTTGGGACCCTTGGACTGAGCACCTTCCTCTGCAACTGGTTCCTGGACTTCCTGATGGGCCGAACCCAGGTGGTGAGGATAGAAAACATCACCTATGCCACGCTGACCCTCAACATGGGTGCCCCACAGGGGTGTGTGCTTAGTTCCTTCCTGTACTCGCTGTTCAACCATGACTGTATGATCACTCATGAGTACAACACCTCACCAAGTTTGCGTGATCAACGGCCTGATCATTGGCGATGATGAGACAGCCTACAGGGAGGTCAGTCACACTGCCAGGACAACAACCCCCCCTCAACATCAGAAGGATCAAGTAGCTGATTGTGGACTACAGGAAACGGACTGCAGTTGAGCGGATCGAGCTTCAAGTCCCTCGGTGTCCAAATCACTAAGGACTTAACCTTTTCACACATACCAACAAATGGGTGTGATGATTCTACAGTGGTCCCTGCAGCGTACACTCAAACTGGTGTGATTGGAACTCTTATTTAGAATGTCCAGTTTTGATTGACACAACAGTCAGCATTTGAGCTAGCCACACATTTTTTTCACAGAAACATTTTGCACAAACACAGTCCTTAAGTTATTCACTAAGTTATACATTAATAAACTATTGTCACGACTTCTACCAAAGTTGTTGCCTCTCCTTGTCCGGGCGGTGCTCGGCGTTCGACGTCACCGGTCTTCTAGCCATCATTGATCCATTTTTCATTTTCCATTGGTTTTGTCTTGTCTTCCCACACACCTGTTTTCAATCCCATTCATTACCTGTTGTGTATTTAACCTTCTGTTTCCCCTCATGTCTTTGTCAGAGATTGTTTATCGTCAGTGTAGTGTTTTTGTATAGGTGCGCGACGGGTCTTCGTACCCATATTTATTTATTATTCATTTGTCTATTTAGTTTTATGGCGCATGTTACTGGGACTTTATTAAAAGACTCCATTTTACACTCCGTTTGACTCTCCTGCACCTGACTTCCCTGCCACCAATACACATATGCCTGACAACTATCCACAAACAAAGTTATGTCCTGAATGCGATCAGTTTATTTTGGAATAGAAAGTTTAGACATTCACAGAAGTGGCAACAGCGAACACAATCACCCTAACCGGAAAATGTAGGCTACATTAGTCCTAGCTCTAACTGAGGCGAAACATAAGAGGTCATATTTAGAGAACTCTCGGCTGACAGAAACCACACTGTGAATTAGCTAATAGCAATTACTATTTATAATTTATCACATCTGTAACAGTTCTCGTCTGGTGAAGGAGAAGCGGACCAAAATGCAGCGTGGTATTTTAGAGACATGTTTAATAACGACGAAAAAACACGAACAATACAAAAACAACAAACGGAACGTGAAAACCTATACAGCCTATCTGGTGACAACAAACACAGAGACAGGAACAATCACCCATGAAATACTCAAAGAATATGGCTGCCTAAATATGGTTCCCAATCAGAGACAACGATAATCACCTGACTCTGATTGAGAACCGCCTCAGGCAGCCATAGACTATGCTATACACCCCCAAGACAAAACACACCACAAAAAACCCATGTCACACCCTGGCCTGAGCAAATAAATGCAGACAAACACAATATACTTCGACCAGCGCGACAGAACCCCCCCCCCAGGTGCGGACTCCTGGACGCACGTCAAAACAATAGGGAAGGGTCCGGGTGGGCGTCTGTCCATGGTGGCGGCTCCAGCGCGGGACGTGGACCCCACTCTGTCAATGTCTTAGTCCCTCCTCGTCGTCCTAAGATAGTCCACTATCGCCGCCGACCATGGCCTAGTAGTCCTCACCCAGAACCCCACTGGACTGAGGGGCAGCTCGGGACTGAGGGGCAGCTCGGGACTGAGGGGCAGCTCGGGACTGAGAGAAAGCTCAGCACTGAGAGGAAGCTCAGCACTGAGAGGAAGCCCAGCACTGAGAGGAAGCTCAACACTGAGAGGAAGCTCAGGCAGGTAGTTGGATCCGGCAGATCCTGGCTGGCTGGCGGATCTGGAAGAGTCTGGCTGACTGGCAGATCTGGAAGAGTCTGGCTGACTGGCGGATACTGGCAGACTGACGAATCTGGCTGCTCCATGCTGACTGGCGGCTCTGGCTGCTCCATGCTGACTGGCGCCTCTGGCTGCTCCATGTAGACTGACAGCTCTGGCGGCTTCTTGCAGACTGGCAGCTCTGGCGGCTCCTTGCAGACTGGCAGCTCCTTGCAGACTGGCAGCTCCTTGCAGACTGACAGCTCTGGCTGCTCCATGCAGACTGGCAGCTCCTTGCAGACTGGCAGCTCCTTGCAGACTGGCAGCTCCTTGCAGACTGACAGCTCTGGCTGCTCCATGCAGACTGGCAGCTCTGGCGGCTCCATGCAGACTGACAGCTCTGGCTGCTCCATGCAGACTGACAGCTCTGGCTGCTCCATGCAGACTGGCAGCACTGGCTGCTCCATGCAGACTGGCAGCTCTGTCTGCTCCATGCAGGCTGGCAGCTCTGGCTGCGCTGAACAGGCAGGAGACTCCAGCAGCGCTGTAGAGGAGGAAGGCTCAGGCAGCGCTGAACAGGCGGGAGACTCCAGCAGCGCAGGAGAGGAGGAAGGCTCTGGCTGCGCAGAACAGGCGGGAGACTCTGGCAGCGCTGTAGAGGAGAAAGGCTCTGGCAGCGCTAAACAGGCGAGGCGCACTGTAGGCCTGATGCGTGGTGCTGGCACTGGTGGTACTGGGCCGAGAACACGCACAGGAAGCCTGGTGCGGGGAGCTGCCACCGGAGGACTGGTTTGTGGAGGTGGCACTGGATAGACCGGACCGTGCAGGCGCACTGGAGCTCTTGAGCACCGAGCCTGCCCAACCTTACCTGGCTCGATGCCCACTCTAGCCCGGCCAATACGAGGAGCTGGTATGTACCGCACCGGGCTATGCACCCGCACTGGAGACACCGTGCGCTCCACAGCATAACACGGTGCCTGCCCGGTCTCTTTAGCCCCCCGGTAAGCACAGGACGTTTGCGCAGGTCTCCTACCTGGCGTAGCCATACTCCCTGTGAGCCCCCCCAAGATATTTTTGGTGCTGACTCTCGGGCTTCCTTGCCAACCGTGTTCCCTCGTATCGCCGGCTTCTCTCTCCGGCTGCCTCTGCTCTCCTAAGTGCCTCCACCTGTTCCCATGGGAGGCGATCTCTTCCAGCCAGTATCTCCTCCCAAGTGTAACAACCCTTGCCATCCAAAGCGTCTTCCCATGTCCATTCCTCCTTTCGCTGCTCCTGCTGCCGCTGCCTGTCACCACGCCGCTTGGTCCCGTTGTGGTGGGTGATTCTGTAACGGTTCTCGTCTGGTGAAGGAGAAGCGGACCAAAATGCAGTGTGGTATTTTAGAGACATGTTTAATAACGACGAAAAAACACGAACAATACAAAAACAACAAACGGAACGTGAAAACCTATACAGCCTATCTGGTGACAACAAACACAGAGACAGGAACAATCACCCACGAAATACTCAAAGAATATGGCTGCCTAAATATGGTTCCCAATCAGAGACAATGATAATCACCTGACTCTGATTGAGAACCGCCTCAGGCAGCCATAGACTATGCTATACACCCCCAAGACAAAACACACCACAAAAAACCCATGTCACACCCTGGCCTGACCAAATACATGCAGACAAACACAATATACTTCGACCAGGGCGTGACACATCACAGGTGAGCTCAACATTGATCAGAATAACTGAGTAAAACACTTTCTAGAAATCTAAAGTAATTTGACGATGGGTAGTTTGTGTGCCCCGCAATGTTTGTTTTTCTCATCAACCAAAGATAATAAGAGGAGACAAGATGAGTTTGGTCTGTTTACAGCATGCATGTTGAAGGTGGTGTTTCATCTACGATCATTCACTTCTCTTCATTCACTTCTGGAAGTTTATCCGAAAGATGAGTGAACCATTCCTTCACCTCATTATAATATCTTTGGTCACCCAGAATGCGTTGTATAATGTCATCAAATATGGCGCCACACATTGCTGGCAAATAACTTATCATTAGCTCATTATAATCGGTCCAACCTTCAAAAAAATATTTTTATTTCACTCATATTTTTTTTCAGCAATTTAAAAAAAAAGTACTACTCATATTGGTTACTGAATTGTTGGGAATGAGCTTGCAAGAAAGGCATTTTGCTGAACTTAAAACGTGAAACTTGATTGTTTATAGGGACATATAGGTTGATGTTCCGTTTTGTGAGTGATTCCTGCCTCAGTTCATCTATTCCCTTGGAATAGATGAACTGTAAGCCTATGTGAGTCTCTAACACTGGTAATGTCCAGGGTCCGATAGTAATTGGCCTCCTGCCTCCAGCCTTTCTCTTTCCTCTCGTCTTCCTCTCCTCCCTCCTCCTCTCCTCCCTTGGGTCTCAGTCCATTTGGACGGACAGATGATCTCTAAATGCTCAGACCGTTAACACACTATTCATTTGCTTCATTACAGGTCAATCAAGACTGTTGACTTAGTTGCAAATTGCAATTATGAATATAATTTGTCAAAAATATATTATTTTTTAGAAACACCTTTATTTTGGAGACACCAATGTATGTCAGTGAATTAATCATGTCATTGGAGATGTTTATTAACAGTTTGAAAACAATTTCAACAGTTCATTGGTGTGAATAGAGACAACACAAAGCTGTGTTGTATTGTTAGGGTATTGGTATTTGGTTTTGTTGTGTTGTGGTTAACCACCATGTTAGAGCAGCATTTAGCCTCCAAGCCCCTGTCTCTGGAGAGGACTAATCTAGGCTACACACTGTTATTAACTCTCTCTTTTGCTCTCTCTCTCTCCCTCTCTCAATCTCTCTCACTCTCTATCCTTTCTCTCTCTCTCTCTCAATCTCTCTCTCTCCCTCTCTCTCCTTTCTCTCTCAGTCTCTCAATCTCTCTCACTCTCTCCTTTCTCTCTCTCTCTCTTGCTCTGTCTTTCTCTCTTTCTCTCTCGATCTTTCTCCTCTCTCTCCCCAACGCTCTCTCCCTCTCTCTATCCCTCTGTGTGTGCCCTATTACCTCATTGTTTGTTAATAGTGTTATTGTGGTCTCCACCGGCCCTGTGTATCCTAACCAAAACATAGAGGCAATTCTAGAGTATCAGACACAGACACAGTGGCAGTCAGACTGTACTCTACTGTGCTTATTGTACATAAATCTGTCACTATCTATCTCTCAATTCAATTCAATTTTCAATTCAAAGGGATTTATTGGCATAGGAAACATATGTTTACATTGCCGAAGCAAGTGAAATAGATAATAAACAAAAGTGAAATAAACAACAAATTAACAGTAAACATTACTCTCACAAAAGTTTCAAAGGAATAGAGACATTTTATATTATGGCTATGTACAGTGTTGTAACGTTGTGCAAATAGCTGAAGTACAAAAGGGAAAATAAATAAACATAAATATGGCTTGTATTTACATTGGTGTTTGCTGCTGTGATGGCACACCGTGGTATTTCACCCAAATACCACTGTGATGGGAGTTTATCGAAATTGGATTTGTTTGGAATTCTTTATGGGTCTGTGTAATCTGAAGTGCAGCTCAGTTTCCACCTCATTTTGTGGGCAGTGTGCACATAGCCTGTTTTCCTATGGCGGCCTCTCTCAATAGCAAGGCTATGCTCACTGAGTCTGTACATAGTCAAAGCTTTCCTTCATTTTGGGTCAGTCAAAAGGGTCAGGTATTCTGCCATATAGCATTCCAGTCTGCTCTGTTTTTTGGTCAATTCTTTCCATTGTGTCAAGTAATTATCATTTTGTTTTCTCCTGATTTGGTTGAGTCTAATTGTGTGGCTGTCCTGGGGCTCTGTTTGTGTTTGTGAACAGAGCCCCAGGACCAGCTTGCTTAGGGGTCTCTTCTCCAGGTTCATCTCTCTGTAGGGAATTGCTTTGTTATGGAAGGTTTGGGAATCGCTTCCTTTTAGGTGGTTGTAGAATTTAACTGATCTTTTCTAATTCTCTCTCTTTCTCCCTCCCTATCCCTCCGTCTCCTTCTCTTTCCATCTCATTAATTAGGTTCCTAATGAGATGACCATATTAGGCATATTGATCCCCCCCCTCTGTTTCTCTCTCTCTCTCTGTTTCTCTCTCTCTCTGTTTCTCTCTCTCTGTTTCTCTCTCTCTGATTCTCTCTCTGTATCTCTCTCTCTCTCTCGTCTGTCCTGCCTCCTGCTTCCCCTCCTCTCTCCTCCTGTATGTCTCAGTCCATTTGGATAGACAGATGATCTCTAAATGCTCTAAATGTTCAGACCCACTATCCATTGGCTTCATTAGACTCTACTGACTTAGTTGCAATACATTATGAATATAATTTGTCGATAAAACTACGCTTTTAAAGACACCTTTGGATTGGAGACACGTATTCATGTCAGTGAATGTATCATTTCAGTAGGTTTTTTCATGAACATTTTATTTTTAAATTCATCATTGTTTCAGTGTTAGTAGACAGTTTGAGTGCTAGTCTGGAGCAAGTGTATTATTAAAGGAAATGTGTGACCTTTGTTGACCCTGAGATGAGAGGAAGCTGGAGGTCAATTAGAATACATAATGTCTCTGTCTCATTAGCCAGTCCCTTTAGAAAGGCCATTCTGGAACCTTCTCATCCAATTAAAAGATAAGAATGGGACCATTAAAAGTCATACGCTCAGACCAGGAGAGACAGAGGGGAAAGGGAGAGGAGGAAGAGTGAGGGAGGGAGGAAGAATGAGCTCAGTTGGTAGAGCATTTGGCGCTTGCAATGCCAAAGTTGTGGGTTCGATTCCCACGGGAGACCTGTATGAAAAAGTATCCACTCACTACTTTGAGTTGTTGCTAAGCGACGTAAATGTGTGTGTGTCTGTCCTTTCCTCCTCTTCTCTCTCCTCTTTTTGTATCTCAAGTCCTCTCATGTATTATACAGTACATAAGCACCTGATACTGTGTACTGTATATATGGTAGTATTTCTTTACAGACCGTTGAGGTTTTCAAAATGAGCCTTTTCTCCTTCATTCTAGTGTGTCTGTGACCAACCGACTTAACTGTCATTACCATTTCTCTTCCTACCACTTCCTTGGTACACAATGGAGATGCAGACTGGGCAGTCCTGTCTCCTTCCTTTCTCTCGGTCCCTCTCTCTCCCTTTGGTGTTCCTCACTGTCATGGAAGGAGATCGGGAATAGAATGTGGGTGTACTTATATGAGGTGGCATTGTCAGTCCAGTCGGCTTTGTCTGGCCTGCCAGGTGAGGCTGCGCTTGGGGCTCTTGGGCAGGTAAGACAGGCAGGGTGTCAGGCTGGCAAATGAAGGTTCAGTGCCAAGCCATGCAGGCCCTGGCAAGCTCTCCTCATCCACACAGTTTTTCTCAGACTCACTCTCTCTTTCTCTCCCTTTCCCTTCTCTCCAGCTGAGAAACATGGCTGCTCACATTATTGCCTTCCATTGCTCTCTCGTACTGACAATGTATTATCCTAGCCCACTTTTCACTTCTTCTTAGCTACGTAGTGATGAGGTTAATTGTTTCCTCTTGCTGTGTATCTTTTTGTCTATGAGGAAATCAAATATAAGACTGACCTTAGATCAGGGCCTAGAGGAAGTATCACTCTACTTCCTGTGGTCCATGGAGTGTGAGTTCCTCCCTATTAGATCTGTCTCTGAGGAGGACCAGTAACAGTCATCACATCCTCTTCCCTTCTCTATCCACCTCACCCTGTCTCCCTTCTCTCCTCTCTACCTCCTCCTCCTCTCTCTCTCTCTCTTCCTCTCTTCCTCAGAGTGATAGTTGTATGGGACAGGTAATTACCTGGAGCAGAATCTCTCTACCACGCTCTCCTTCTCCCTAATGATCTTTTCCCCTCCACTCTCCTGACTAATTCTCCCTCAGCTTTTGCACCACTCCATCCTTTCTCTCAGTAAACCATCTGGCCTTGCTCTCAGTAAACCATCTGGCCTTGCTCTCAGTACACCATCTGGCCTTGCTCTCAGTAAACCATCTGGCCTTGCTCTCAGTACACCATCTGGCCTTGCTCTCAGTAAACCATCTGGCCTTGCTCTCAGTAAACCATCTGGCCTTGCTCTCAGTACACCATCTGGCCTTGCTCTCAGTAAACCATCTGGCCTTGCTCTCAGTAAACCATCTGGCCTTGCTCTCAGTACACCATCTGGCCTTGCTCTCAGTAAACCATCTGGCCTTGCTCTCAGTAAACCATCTGGCCTTGCTCTCAGTACACCATCTGGCCTTGCTCTCAGTAAACCATCTGGCCTTGCTCTCAGTACACCATCTGGCCTTGCTCTCAGTACACCATCTGGCCTTGCTCTCAGTACACCATCTGGCCTTGCTCTCAGTAAACCATCTGGCCTTGCTCTCAGTACACCATCTGGCCTTGCTCTCAGTAAACCATCTGGCCTTGCTCTCAGTAAACCATCTGGCCTTGCTCTCAGTAAACCATCTGGCATTGCTCTCAGTAAACCATCTGGCCTTGCTCTCAGTAAACCATCTGGCCTTGCTCTCAGTAAACCATCTGGCCTTGCTCTCAGTACACCATCTGGCCTTGCTCTCAGTACACAGTGTGTGGATATACCAACCCAGTCACATGAGCAATGTTGATGTCCCAGCAAAAGCATTGAATATAAAGTAATTCATGAAAGTGTGTAGGAATATACGCCAGGTTTAGGCAAAGCACATACAAGCCATTGTAGATGGCTGAAGGGACACAGTCATACCCTGGGTCCTACTTCAGTATAGAGTGCACTGATTGGCTGTGTGCCAATTAACTCTGTCACTACTGACGGATTCCACTTGACCCCCCTATTCCCCCTAGTATGGCAACATTGTGAGCATTGTGCTATTGGAAATGTTGGTACAATTCGTGTAGAATAGGAACTTTAAGAGGGGTCAAGCAAACGAGAGGGTAGTGACTAGCGTTAGCTCAACTGCACTCATGCACCGCATTTATATATTCTACTGTACATGTGCATACACACACACTCTCTCTCTCTCTCTCTCTCTCTCTCTCTCTCTCTCTCTCTCTCTCTATCTCTCTCTCTCTATCTCTCTCTCTCTCTCTTCATACGTTTTGTAGTGTGTTCAGTGACGTGTCATCTGCAGGGAACCAGATGAGCTTGGTTCCACAGAGAGCACAGAGGGCTCCATAAGAGGAAACCCTATAGCCACACGTGTGCACGTGCTGACAGACACACACGCACACACACACACACGCGCGCGCACACTAGTGATACACTGGTCAGCTGATTGTTCACCTGCACTCAACCGCAATTGCTTATAACCCATCCTCAACCGCCCGACTGTATGCAATAAAGTGAACATCTGAGGTCCGCACCCGACTCCGCATAATATAGAACATGTGCTGTACAGTCAGAGATGGCAGAAAACTATTTTTCCAGGCCTTTTTAGATAGATCGATGTTTCTGCGTTTAATGTGCATCATTTTGGTAGGCTCTTTGTTCGTCAACTTTGCTATAATTAGATACATGCAGCTTCCCTTTTGTTATTACTTGGTGCCTGGAGTAAATAAACCCTTACTCACCAGAATAATGTCATAAATCGATAGGTTGAAGGCATCAATCTTGTTGACATGGAGAAAGTTTCTTCTCTTTCATCTCCGTTTCAATTGCACCGCTACAAAGTTTAGGGACCGAGGAAAAAATGCAATAACAAAAATAAATAAATAGGGAACATTTTCTGTGCAAAATGTCCAAATGACATCGGTTTAACCGGTTTAATGAAATGAAAAGCAGTTAAAATGACCCAACATGTTTTTGATAATATTTCAGTTATGTTTGAATGCATATTTTATGTGGTTGAAATACTATCAGCTTTTATGATGCTGATAAAGATAGTACCTTTACAGACGGTCCCTAACCTCAAATTTATTATGTAAAAAAGCTGTATTTTGCATGCTACAGTTAGGCACTGAGGCTTAGGCTACGCACTAACACCAGATACAAATAATGAAAGAAAAACCTGTACCAAACTATATATATGTGAATTGGACAATAATTATACATTTATGGATTTTTAAATCATTGTTTTCTCTTCATTCAACCCGCCTGCCTTTCGTCCGTGGTTATAACTATCCCACGGATATAACCAATCGCACTGCGGGTTATGAGTTAGCCCACGCATCACTAACACACACACACGCGCACACGCACACACACATATTCCCCTACTCAGATATCCATCCCTTGAGGCTCTGTGGCTTTGATAAATTAAAGTTAGTGATGTCTTCTTCATACTGATGTTATATTAATGGTTTGGAACAAACAGAAAAGAGTGGGATTACAGTAATCACACACACACACACACATACACACACACATTAGAGTACAGTATACAGCAGCAGCGCCGTTGGTTCCTCCTCCATTGTTTTAGACCCAACTCCACTTCATTATTCAGTATTTTTACAGGAAAATATCTGTTGAATCTTTAATTCAGGGCCTTCATTTTCTCTGGGAAATGCTTGTTAAATGTTTAATTCAAGGACTCTTGCTTGCAGAGGGTAATATTTGTTGAGTAATTAATTTGAAGGCCTATGGAGCACGGGGTTGTAGAGTTTGCAGAGCAAATCTGATTTAAGTTTGCAGTCCTCTAAGGTTTTCTGTTAAGTTTGTAGTTGTAATGCTTCATTTTCCAGGCAGTTAAATGGGTTGAAAAGCAGTTTGTCTTTTAGAGTTGTAGTTTGAAGAATGACAATAAATTCAGTTTTTTTATGGTTCTAACACTTTATTTTCACTACTTGAAATGTTTAAGTAGGTGCTATTTCACAGTGAGAAGTTTGTTTTTGTCGTTGGTGACTACAATAGCAGGAAGCAGATGCCGGCTGAATCACCTCTGTGCCGGGTATATCCCAGAGTGCTTTGCTAGTGCAATCGCTCCCATTTCAACACGTGGCGGCATCTGGGAGGCACACCAGGATGACGCATTATCTAATTAGCACCAAATTAACAGGCAATTAGACGGCCCGTGTGGAGAGGAGGGAAGAGACGGCGCTAAAGTGTCTTCTGAGGATTGTGGGAAATCACTTCAGAGACTCCATCGCCACCGTGCCCCACTGAGAACAGCACGTCACTTAGATACGCAGCACTCTCACACCTGATGTCACAGCCTGACATTTTTTCTACAGATGTAGGATCTTAATTTCAGACAGTTTGCTACAGCAGGAAAATAATCCTACAGCAACAGGAAATGCTAATTATTATGCGGATTATAATTAATGTCCATTGTTATATGGGTTGATACATTGTTCGTAAGGGAAAATCAAGTCTGAAATTGTAAATTACAAACTTCAGAACCCTTCTTAAACCTCAAATACACTACACGTTTTAAATGTCCTTCAATTTTGAAGTTCTCCTGCAACAGGGTGATCAAATTAAGATCCTATATCTTTATACTTTACTGGAAGAATGTTTCTGTTGATCTAACAGCCTGGTACTTTACTTTGTCCCCTCTAGCAATTCTAATGTCTATGATGAAAACTAGGCCTGTCATGCAATACAGATGTAGGATCTTAATTTGATCACTCTTTTGTTGCTCTTTTGTTGCAAAACAGGAAAACATTATTTATTTATTTATTTAACCTTTTTATCAGGGAGTCATACTGAGACCAAGGTCTCTTTTACGAAATATACACACATAAATATAAATACAAAATACAAGCAGAAAGAAAAACACAGTCATTAAAAAATTAAATACTTAAATACTCATCAGTAATTAGGTCCTCAATCAGATTTCTGAATTGTCCAAGAGGCACCAAAACATCACATTTAAGAGCATTTTGAAAACTGTTCCACAAATAAGGTGCAAGAAAACTAAAAGCGGATTTACCGAACTCAGTAGAGACCAAAGGAATTTCCAGAGTTATTGCAATCGTGTAGTGTATTCAAGTTTTTAAAAGGCAGTTAAAGTTTGACATTTCCACTATAAAATGTCAGACTTGATTTGCCCTAATGAAAAATGTATCAAACCATACAAAAAATGTTCATTAATTATAATCCACATAATAATTCACATTTCTTGTTGATGCATGATCATTTTCCTGCTGTAGCAAACTGGCTCAAATTAAGATCCTACATCTGTTTAACCAATCTAATATAGATGTCGTGTTTTGAGAGGATAAGGAAAGGTTGGTTTGGGCAGAGTCGAGGCTTGGATTTCTTGTTGAATCTTTTCTCAATTAATTTTGTCACGTTCAATTGCCACGCAAAAATCAGCCAATCGGAGAACTTAAAGGATGATTGGCAGGTCGACGACTGAAACTGTTGTTTCTGGGGAGAGTATGTCAGTTGGGAAACTGTCTCTCTTAAGTTTTGCTGAAGTTCAGAACTTTGTTTGATGGTAGCAGTGCATCTATAGGACACTGGTTCCCGTTTAGTGGCCGAACACACAGACACACTCAGGTGGAATATCTCATCAACTTCTTTCTTCCCTTTTTTCTAATTCATTTGCATGCGAGTATCTTTTGTTCCTTCTCCCACTGTTCTCCCAAGATCCTCCCCAATGTCACGGCTGTGAAGGAAGAAACACACATTAATATCCTGTGTTCATTAAACACCTTTACAATCCATTTCTACATCTCACAAGGCCTGGGAACAGTGTGGCTACTCGCTTCTTTTCCTGCTTTAGTCCCTACTTAGGATGCCATAAGTACCCTAACACCAAGACACACAGACAGACAGACACACGCACACCTCGGTTCGGGCGGGGTTCTTTATTTCATTAACTGCGACGCACGCCAAAATTCATTATGCCACCTTTCTGTTCCGGTGCGGCCAAGCATGCCGGCTAACGCGCGGAACAAATTTCTCTCTCCCCTCTCCTCCCCCTTTCCTCTCTATTTCCTCCCCCTCTCCCTCTAATAATTACATTTAGGATGTGATTCACCTGCATCAAAGAGTCCCTGTGCCGCCGCCGTCATGTACCACAACTTCATGATTAGTAATTCATGTTGCACCCAACCTTAGTGTATGACGAGGATGCCCCAAACCACTGCCCTTACGGAAAAAACAGGAATTTCACGTAAACAAATGTGATCTCGTGTGATCTCATGTGATCACGTGACAAAATGTGAAGCAACATGTGATGACATAAAACTACACGTGACAACATGATCTCGTGAAATAAATGTGACAACATTGCAATATGAAACTACACGTGAAAAATGCAATGTGAAGCACATTTTTAACATGTGTTACTGTTCCATGAGTATTATACTGATAATGGACAGTATGATGCTGATTATTTGGGAATCAACCTCCCTTGAGATTTGAACTCACAACTTCTTGGTTGCTGGCTACCTGAAGTACCTGCTGCGCCACCAGGTCTGTGGGCAAAATGGAAATTGGCAATATATGTATTGCCAAGAATACACTTTGCAGTAAAAAGATATTGCTGTATTCTAACTTTAATTACTGTACAATCTTGTACTGTGACTAGAATTTTGAGTTTCCCTTAAATGGGATCTGAACTCATAACCTCTCGGTCGGCTAGCAACCTGAAATGTCCGTTTACAGTGCAGCTACACCACCAGATCTATGAGCGTGAAAGAGATATGGGCCACATACTTATTGGCAAGAATGAGTTTCTGCACTTTGCTGAAAGCTGCCCAAAATCATGTAAATAAATGCCCTGTGATCACCACCGTATCATTCATACTTATTGCTTGGATCATATAGTAACACACTTTAAATAATGGTATGGTTGGGGTACACTACAGTGCTGTTCCCTGGGGTACAAAAAGGTCAAAGCTAAACTTCACAGGTACACATATAAACTCACATGGTATAGCTTAGTAATTTGTAGGTATAGTGGGCCATTTTTCTACCCAATATTTTGAAGATAAGGTATGATTGTCACTAAGCTTTGAAATATAAGTGGGGCAATGTACTGGTGGGGTAAGTTAACATATTTGGTGGCATGGTCAAATATACTTTATGTGCATTTGCGCCAATCCTCAGTTTGTGGCTGTAAATTATTTTGACCAGCATGTGGCTGGAAAACCTCAGCGCTTCAGGAAGCTTTGTTTCCCCATTTTGTTGACAACATTAGCATCACTTGCTGATTAGCAGCTTACTGTCGCAGCGGCAGCCTATCAGAAGATTGCAGGTGTAGCTTATTGGAGGCGTAGCTTTCAGCTAACCCTTTGTGGTCTCCCATGAGAGGGAATATCATCCCAGTGAATAAAGCTGTCAATTCTGCAGTCTTATTGAAGTCCGACGTAAGTGGATGTACTAAATGAGAGCCTTTACAATACTGCATGTATAGCTTGTCACCATGTCATTGTAATACCCACTTCCCTACCCAACCATCACGTGAGTGTGATGGATTTGCTACACTTAATGACTGTGAATTTTTCAATTGCAAGTAGTTGACAGTAAGTTACTGAAAACGAAATGTTAACTTCCTGTGAACCAGCCAGCATAAGTTCTGGAAAATGTGCAGTATCTGCTTCACAGAGGAGCTCATGATTGGCACAAGCTCTTACATGAATTGCAGAACTGACAGTGTCAAAACGATCGACCTTAATTAACACAATGATAAAACTAGTTAAACTGCTACAACCTTCCGACTGACGGTAGGCACAAAGACAACATCATTTCGAACACGCTCCCAAATATGCTAATAAAAGTTTGTTGGTCATTAGCCATTCAGTGTTTCTTAACGAGTTCAAAGTATGTGAGTGCATCCAACTGGAGTTTACGACTTCCTGACTGGTAAATTCCCACCTCCCACATGGTTAGGAATGCAGCATTAAATGTAATATATTGGGTAGAAAAATGTACCATTATACTATATTATCCACACATTATACCTCCTATGTGTAGCTCTGAAGGTACCTTTGACCTTTTTGGAAACAAGGGAACAACACTGTACCGTAACGCAGTTACACCTCCCTCACTGCCAAAACACCAGCTATGCAGGTGTCGGTATTTAAAACTGTATTATGATCTCCCCCCAGAATAATCGAGTCGTGTATTGTAGGCTTGATAAATTCTGATATATTTTCAAAGAAGTGTGGATCATCATTATTTGGACTGTATAGATTAATGAGCCAAATGTATTCTTGCCAATAAATCTGTAGTCGATCTCTGTCATGGCCACAGACCTACACTAGTGGCAAAGCAGGAAATTCAAGTTGCTAGCATCTAATAGGTTGAGAGTTGAAGTCCCAGGTGTGGTTGTGTCCTATGTGTGTTAACCAATGTTGACGTCAAGTCCATTTAAGTTCCAGTCAATTCATAAAGTAAACCAAATTCCACTTCCTAGGTTTCCAGCACTAACTAGTATAACAGCCAGCCAGGACTAAACACACCACTACCTCCACCACTACCTAGTATAACAGTCAGCCTGGACTAAACACACCACTACCTCCAGCATTACCTAGTATAACAGCCAGCCTGGACTAAACACACCACTACCTCCAACACTACCTAGTATAACAGCCAGCCTGGACTAAACACACCACTACCTCCAGCATTACCTAGTATAACAGCCAGCCAGGACTAAACACACCACTACCTCCACCACTACCTAGTATAACAGCCAGCCAGGACTAAACACACCGCTGCCTCCACCACTACCTAGTATAACAGTCAGCCTGGACTAAACACACCACTACCTCCACCACTACCTAGTATAACAGTCAGCCTGGACTAAACACACCACTACCTCCACCACTACCTAGTATAACAGCCAGCCTGGACTAAACACACCTCTACCTAGTATAACAGCCAGCCAGGACTAAACACACCACTACCTCCACCACTACCTAGTATAACAGTCAGCCTGGACTAAACACACCACTACCTCCACCACTACCTAGTATAACAGTCAGCCTGGACTAAACACACCGCTGGCTCCACCACTACCTAGTATAACAGCCAGCCAGGACTAAACACACCACTACCTCCACCACTGCCTAGTATAACAGCCAGCCTAAACACACCACTACCTCCACCACTACCTAGTATAACACCAGCTACCTCCACCACTACCTAGTATAACAGCCAGCCTGGACTAAACACACCACTACCTCCAGTATAACAGCCAGCCTGGACTAAACACACCACTACCTCCACCACTACCTATAAACAGCCAGCCTGGACTAAACACACTACTACCTCCACCACTACCTAGTATAACAGCCAGCCTGGACTAAACACACCACTACCTCCACCACTACCTAGTATAACAGCCAGCCTGGACTAAACACACTACTACCTCCACCACTACCTAGTATAACAGCCAGCCTGGACTAAACACACCACTACCTCTACCACTACCTAGTATAACAGCCAGCCTGGACTAAACACACCACTACCTCCACCACTACCTAGTATAACAGCCAGCCTGGACTAAACACACCACTGCCTCCACCACTACCTAGTATAACAGCCAGCCTGGACTAAACACACCACTACCTCCACCACTACCTAGTATAACAGCCAGCCTGGACTAAACACACCACTACCTCCACCACTACCTAGTATAACAGCCAGCCTGGACTAAACACACCACTACCTCCACCACTACCTAGTATAACAGCCAGCCTGGACTAAACACACCACTACCTCCACCACTACCTAGTATAACAGCCAGCCTGGACTAAACACACCACTACCTCCACCACTACCTAGTATAACAGCCAGCCTGGACTAAACACACCACTACCTCCACCACTACCTAGTATAACAGCCAGCCTGGACTAAACACACCACTACCTCCACCACTACCTAGTATAACAGCCAGCCTGGACTAAACACACCACTACCTCCACCACTACCTAGTATAACAGCCAGCCTGGACTAAACACACCACTACCTCCACCACTACCTAGTATAACAGCCAGCCTGGACTAAACACACCACTACCTCCACCACTACCTAGTATAACAGTCAGCCTGGACTAAACACACCACTACCTCCACCACTACCTAGTATAACAGCCAGCCTGGACTAAACACACCACTACCTCCACCACTACCTAGTATAACAGCCAGCCTGGACTAAACACACCACTGCCTCCACCACTACCTAGTATAACAGCCAGCCTGGACTAAACACACCACTACCTCCACCACTACCTAGTATAACAGCCAGCCTGGACTAAACACACCACTACCTCCACCACTACCTAGTATAACAGCCAGCCTGGACTAAACACACCACTACCTCCACCACTACCTAGTATAACAGCCAGCCTGGACTAAACACACCACTCCACCACTACCTAGTATAACAGCCAGCCTGGACTAAACACACCACTACCTCCACCACTACCTAGTATAACAGCCAGCCTGGACTAAACACACCACTACCTCCACCACTACCTAGTATAACAGCCAGCCTGGACTAAACACACCACTACCTCCACCACTACCTAGTATAACAGCCAGCCTGGACTAAACACACCACTACCTCCACCACTACCTAGTATAACAGCCAGCCTGGACTAAACACACCACTACCTCCACCACTACCTAGTATAACAGCCAGCCTGGACTAAACACACCACTACCTCCACCACTACCTAGTATAACAGCCAGCCTGGACTAAACACACCACTACCTCCACCACTACCTAGTATAACAGCCAGCCTGGACTAAACACACCTCCACTACCTCCACCACTACCTAGTATAACAGCCAGCCTGGACTAAACACACCACTACCTCCACCACTACCTAGTATAACAGCCAGCCTGGACTAAACACACCTCTACTACCTCCACCACTACCTAGTATAACAGCCAGCCTGGACTAAACACACCACTACCTCCACCACTACCTAGTATAACAGCCAGCCTGGACTAAACACACCACTACCTCCACCACTACCTAGTATAACAGCCAGCCTGGACTAAACACACCACTACCTCCACCACTACCTAGTATAACAGCCAGCCTGGACTAAACACACCACTACCTCCACCACTACCTAGTATAACAGCCAGCCTGGACTAAACACACCACTACCTCCACCACTACCTAGTATAACAGATAGCCTGGACTAAACACACCACTACCTCCACCACTACCTAGTATAACAGCCAGCCTGGACTAAACACACCACTACCTCCACCACTACCTAGTATAACAGCCAGCCTGGACTAAACACACCACTACCTCCACCACTACCTAGTATAACAGCCAGCCTGGACTAAACACACCACTACCTCCACCACTACCTAGTATAACAGCCAGCCTGGACTAAACACACCACTACCTCCACCACTACCTAGTATAACAGCCAGCCTGGACTAAACACACCACTACCTCCACCACTACCTAGTATAACAGCCAGCCTGGACTAAACACACCACTACCTCCACCACTACCTAGTATAACAGCCAGCCTGGACTAAACACACCACTACCTAGTATAACAGCCAGCCTGGACTAAACACACCACTACCTCCACCACTACCTAGTATAACAGCCAGCCTGGACTAAACACACCACTACCTAGTATAACAGCCAGCCTGGACTAAACACACCACTACCTCCACCACTACCTAGTATAACAGCCAGCCTGGACTAAACACACCACTACCTAGTATAACAGCCAGCCTGGACTAAACACACCACTACCTAGTATAACAGCCAGCCTGGACACACACTACCTCCACCACTACCTAGTATAACAGCCAGCCTGGACTAAACACACCACTACCTCCACCACTACCTAGTATAACAGCCAGCCTGGACTAAACACACCACTACCTCCAGCATTACCTAGTATAACAGCCAGCCTGGACTAAACACACCACTACCTCCACCACTACCTAGTATAACAGCCAGCCTGGACTAAACACACCTCTACCTAGTATAACAGCCAGCCTGGACTAAACACACCACTACCTAGTATAACAGCCAGCCTGGACTAAACACACCACTACCTCCACCACTACCTAGTATAACAGCCAGCCTGGACTAAACACACCACTGCCTCCACCACTACTTAGTATAACAGTCAGCCTGGACTAAACACACCACTACCTCCACCACTACCTAGTATAACAGTCAGCCTGGACTAAACACGCCACTACCTCCACCACTACCTAGTATAACAGATATCCTGGACTAAACACACCACTACCTCCACCACTACCTAGTATAACAGCCAGCCTGGACTAAAAACACCACTACCTCCACCACTACCTAGTATAACAGCCACCCTGGACTAAACACACCACTACCTCCACCACTACCTAGTATAACAGCCAGCCTGGACTAAACACACCACTACCTCCACCACTACCTAGTATAACAGCCAGCCTGGACTAAACAAACTACACCACTAAACCTACCTCCACCACTACCTAGTATAACAGCCAGCCTGGACTAAACACACCACTACCTCCACCACTACCTAGTATAACAGCCAGCCTGGACTAAACACACCACTACCTCCACCACTACCTAGTATAACAGCCAGCCTGGACTAAACACACCACTGCCTCCACCACTACCTAGTATAACAGATAGCCTGGACTAAACACACCACTACCTCCACCACTACCTAGTATAACAGCCAGCCTGGACTAAACACACCACTACCTCCACCACTACCTAGTATAACAGCCAGCCTGGACTAAACACACCACTACCTCCACCACTACCTAGTATAACAGCCAGCCTGGACTAAACACACCACTACCTCCACCACTACCTAGTATAACAGCCAGCCTGGACTAAACACACCACTACCTCCACCACTACCTAGTATAACAGCCAGCCTGGACTAAACACACCACTACCTCCACCACTACCTAGTATAACAGCCAGCCTGGACTAAACACACCACTACCTCCACCACTACCTAGTATAACAGCCAGCCTGGACTAAACACACCACTACCTCCACCACTACCTAGTATAACAGCCAGCCTGGACTAAACACACCTCCACCACTGCCTACTCCAGCTACCTAGTATAACAGCCAGCCTGGACTAAACACACCACTACCTCCACCACTACCTAGTATAACAGCCAGCCTGGACTAAACACACCACTACCTCCACCACTACCTAGTATAACAGCCAGCCTGGACTAAACACACCACTACCTCCACCACTACCTAGTATAACAGCCAGCCTGGACTAAACACACCACTTACCAGCCTGGACTAAACCACTACTACCTAGTATAACAGCCAGCCTGGACTAAACGCACCACTACCTCCACCACTACCTAGTATAACAGCCAGCCTGGACTAAACACACCACTACCTCCACCACTACCTAGTATAACAGCCAGCCTGGACTAAACACACCACTACCTCCACCACTACCTAGTATAACAGCCAGCCTGGACTAAACACACCACTACCTCCACCACTACCTAGTATAACAGCCAGCCTGGACTAAACACACCACTACCTAGTATAACAGCCAGCCTGGACTAAACACACCACTACCTCCACCACTACCTAGTATAACAGCCAGCCTGGACTAAACACACTACCTCCACCACTACAGTCAGCCTCCACCACTACCTAGTATAACAGCCAGCCTGGACTAAACACACCACTACCTAGTATAACAGCCAGCCTGGACTAAACACACCACTACCTAGTATAACAGCCAGCCTGGACTAAACACACTACTACCTCCACCACTACCTAGTATAACAGCCAGCCTGGACTAAACACACCACTACCTAGTATAACAGCCAGCCTGGACTAAACACACCACTACCTCCACCACTACCTAGTATAACAGCCAGCCTGGACTAAACACACCACTACCTCCACCACTACCTAGTATAACAGCCAGCCTGGACTAAACACACCACTACCTCCACCACTACCTAGTATAACAGCCAGCCTGGACTAAACACACCACTGCCTCCACCACTACCTAGTATAACAGATAGCCTGGACTAAACACACCACTACCTCCACCACTACCTAGTATAACAGCCAGCCTGGACTAAACACACCACTACCTAGTATAACAGCCAGCCTGGACTAAACACACCACTACCTCCACCACTACCTAGTATAACAGCCAGCCTGGACTAAACACACCACTACCTCCACCACTACCTAGTATAACAGCCAGCCTGGACTAAACACACCACTACCTCCACCACTACCTAGTATAACAGCCAGCCTGGACTAAACACACCACTACCTCCACCACTACCTAGTATAACAGCCAGCCTGGACTAAACACACCACTGCCTCCACCACTACCTAGTATAACAGATAGCCTGGACTAAACACACCACTACCTCCACCACTACCTAGTGTAACAGCCAGCCTGGACTAAACACACCACTACCTAGTATAACAGCCAGCCTGGACTAAACACACCACTACCTCCACCACTACCTAGTATAATGGCCAGCCTGGACTAAACACAGAATGGTCCTCCACCAGTAACTAGTATAACAGTCAGCCTGGACAGTAAACACACCACTACCTCCACCACTACCTAGTATAACAGCCACCCTGGACTTAACAGTAACAGTAGAATGGTACCTAGTTTAACTGCTAGTGTAGAATAGTCTCTTTCTAGACAGTAACAGTAGAAAAGTCTCTTTCGAGACAGTAACAGTAGAATGGTCTCTTTCTAGACAGTAACAGTAGAATGGTCTCTTTCTAGACAGTAACAGTAGAATGGTCTCTTTCTAGACAGTAACAGTAGAATGGTCTCTTTCTAGACAGTAACAGTAGAATGGTCTCTTTCTAGACAGTAACATTAGAATGGTCTCTTTCTAGACAGTAACAGTAGAATGGTCTCTTTCTAGACAGTAACAGTAGAATGGTCTCTTTCTAGACAGTAACAGTAGAATGGTCTCTTTCTAGACAGTAACAGTAGAATGGTCTCTTTCTAGACAGTAACAGTAGAATGGTCTCTTTCTAGACAGTAACAGTAGAATGGTCTCTTTCTAGACAGTAACAGTAGAAAAGTCTCTTTCTAGACAGTAACAGTAGAATGGTCTCTTTCTAGACAGTAACAGTAGAAAAGTCTCTTTCTAGACAGTAACAGTAGAATGGTCTCTTTCTAGACAGTAACAGTAGAATGGTCTCTTTCTAGACAGTAACAGTAGAATGGTCTCTTTCTAGACAGTAACAGTAGAATGGTCTCTTTCTAGACAGTAACAGTAGAATAGTCTTTAACTGTCCTATCACCCGGCTCCAGTAGCGGTCCAGAGGGGACTGTGGTCGACCGTGTAGAACGAGGTGTGTAAGGTTGTAATTGCTGCTTGATTTGTGGTCAGGGTGGGTCAGATATCCTGCAGGGAACATGACAGGCTTTTAAAGGCAGAGAAACAGAGGCGAGTCCTGCACCCATTTAACCCAGCTCACCCTGAGGAAGGTCACTTGATCAGCTCACTGATGGTCACCTTTAGTTGTATTATCTCAACATTCAATGAAAGAAAGATATATCAGGTGGAGGACTGTGTCATAACAAATTCAAGGAGGGGGGGTGTGCATGCGTGCGTTTGCAATTGTTAACCAGAGGGAATAAAATAAAACAGGTAGAATAATACTGTGAAGAGAGACAGAAAGACCTTCCAGTCTTTGGGAGTGAGGCCTTAGTGATGGGCACGCGGCCAGAGCATATTGAGCCCTCCCTCTGTGATGTCATAATGAGAGATGAGGAGACAGGGCCGAACAGGAAATAGTGGAGGAAGTGATGGATCTAGCCCAGAGGGCACCAGGTGCTGGGAGACAGAGGGAGATCTGTTAACACCTCTAAAGCACCACTGTGCTTCACTACTGCTACACTGTGCCACGCTACTGTTACACTGTGCTACACTAGTGCTACACTAGTGCTACGCTACTTCTACACTATGCTACGCTACTGCTGCACTGTGCTACGCTACTGCTGCACTGTGCTACGCTACTTATACACTGTGGACTACATACCGTACCAATTTATATCAAGTGGTGCTCAAATTGTTTACTTCACAATGATTATTGTAAGTAGAGCATATTGGTAGACATTGTTACATAGTACAAACAACTGTTATATCAGTTCGTAGACTTGGAGCCATGATGCTATTGTCTGTGGCTGTGCAAAATACCCGGGACTAAATATACTTAAAACTCACTCACTTATATTCATTTTTCAACAGTGAAGTTCAATATAGAATCATCTGTGTATGTCAGCATAATGGGTCCTCATCAGTCCATCCCATCCTGAGAAGTGTGTGGCATGACTTGACTAAGCCACTGTGACATTGGTGACAGAGTTCTTGTTAGAGTTGACATGTTAAACATTACCTATAAATCTGTGTAGATTTAGATGGAGATGAGTAAGTGTGTGAAGAGCGAGTGATTGAGAGAGATGGAGAGAGAAGGAAGAGGACAGACACAAAGATGATGTCCTAGAGAGAGAGAGATTTACTGAGAGTGCGAGAGAGATACTGAGAAAGAGAGAGAGAGGGAGAGAGGGAGAGAAAATATAAATGAAAAGACTAATGATCTCCATCTGTCTCGTAAGGCAGGAGGAGAGAGAGAGCGAGAGAGAGTGTCGTGTATTGGTTTTGGAATGAGAACGAGAGGGAGGCAAACAAACAGAGAAACACAAATCTCCTGACTGGCATCATTGAACTCAGTTGTTAAAGGTTCAACATGACAGCTGGGGGAGAGGAGGGCCTCCTCATCCATCACACCACGCTAATGTTGAACTCTGTTAGCACTCACTGTTTAACACTTAGCATGAGTGCTAGTTTAGCCACAGCGTATTTAGCACTGCAGTGTAAGAGCACTTACTTTTTTGCAGGCAGCGCCGTTTCTGAGTGGCTGTTGGGACTTTTGGTGTGTGTGTTAATGAATCGTCAGTCGAATTCATAGCATAGAGCATAGAGTTCATAGCTGAGACTATTCTCAGCTTCTTTTAGATAGCCCAGTTTAGTTTTTATGGAGGGCAGGATGGATTTTCTCCGGGTCCATGATTGACAGAGCAAAAAAGGAAAGCAGAGAGCAGATTCTCTCTCTCTTTCTCTTTCTCTGCCTCTCTCTCTCTCTCTCTCTCTCTCTCTTTTGCCTCCTGGGAGTTAATCTTTCCTGAGCCTGTTCCATCATCCTCCAAGACAGACCACCATTTTAGTTGTCTAGCTCCATTTTGCATGTGAGTCTCCTCCTCCTTGCTTATGGAGCAAGAGCTCCAATTAACAAACACGGCACTCCAAGGGGGCTAGAGACTTTAAAAGTGTGTATCGCTTAAGGGTTTTGCTTAGCTGGCAAAAACAGAGTTCTGGTGAAAAGAAGATGCACTTTACTCCAAAATAGTTTTGTTAAGTGTTCTTTTAAAGACGGCTGACCTTGAATGAATGATTTTCCTCTAAGTAAAAGAAGCTCCAGTAAGTGTTTTTAAAAGCTGTTATCTTTTTTGGCAAAAAAAGGTGCTATTCAGAACCTAAAAGGGTTGTTCGGCTGTCCACATAGGAGAACTCTTTGAAGAACCCTTTTTGGTTCCAGGTAGAGATCTTTACACAGAGGGTTCTACATGGAACCAAAAAGAGTTATCCTATGGGGACAGCCGAAGAACCCTTTAGGAAACTTTTTGTACCCTGGCCCGAATTCAACCAATCGCAGATGAAGGCATTTGATTGCAATCAGTATACAATGACAATGTCTGTGAGATGGGCATGCAATGTGTCGATTTCACAGTTTACAGTACACCTTGTATACAATGTAAACATTCTGAGTGAACCTGCAATGTGGTTCTCATTATCTACACCTCCTAGAAGGGCCCTGGACTACAAACCTGTCTCTCAGGCCCTGAACATTCATTTAGTTTCTGCATTTGTCTAATGAACGACCTTCATCTCTCTCTGCTCTACAGAGGGTGAGGTTTTTATAGACAGTACAGTCCAGATCTAGGATAGTAATTTTGAGCTCCCAGTTGCAAGATATCTTTCCTGCAAATCAGGAAATGTTAAACTCGTAGTGTATTTGATGTTTAAAAAGGCTTCTGAAGATGTTCATTTGTCCTTACAATAAATGTATCAAACCCTACAAAAATGACCATTCATTATAATCCACATAATATTTCAAATCCTGTCGCTGCAGGATTATTTTCCTGCTGTAGCGACCTGTCTCAAATTAAGACCCTACATCGGTAGAGGCCTAGACTGTATGTACGTATATTCACTACCGTTCAAAAGTTTGGGGTCACTTAGAAATGTCCTTGTTTTTGAAAGAAAGGCACATTTTCTGTCCATTAAAATGAAATAAAATTGATCAGAAATAGTGTAGACATTGTTAAGGTTGTAAATGACTATTGTAGCTGGAAACGGCTGATTTTGAATGGAATATCTACATAGGCGTACAGAGGCCTTTCCACAGAGGGGTCATATTAGACAGAAGATGAGTCCCAAGACGCTTGTGGGGGTCGCAGAGCAAAACAGACATTTTTATTGTTTTCAGACACTTCATACGATTCTGTCTCATGCCGTGGCAGTCTGTAAACAGATCTCAACCCGTATGGGAGATTCTGTCTCATGCCGTGGCAGTCTGTAAACAGATCTCAACCCGTATGTATGGGAGATTCTGTCTCATGCCGTGGCAGTCTGTAAACAGATCTCAACCCGTATGGGAGATTCAACCCGTATGTCTGTCATGCCGTGGCAGTCTGTAAACAGATCTCAACCCGTATGGGAGATTCTGTCTCATGCCGTGGCAGTCTGTAAACAGATCTCAACCCGTATGGGAGATTCTGTCTCATGCCGTGGCAGTCTGTAAACAGATCTCAACCCGTATGGGAGATTCTGTCTCATGCCGGGCAGAAACAGATTCTGTTCTGTCATGCCGTGGCAGTCTGTAAACAGATCTCAACCCGTATGGGAGATTCTGTCTCATGCCGTGGCAGTCTGTAAACAGATCTCAACCCGTATGGGAGATTCTGTCTCATGCCGTGGCAGTCTGTAAACAGATCTCAACCCGTATGGGAGATTCTGTCTCATGCCGTGGCAGTCTGTAAACAGATCTCAACCCGTATGGGAGATTCTGTCTCATGCCGTGGCAGTCTGTAAACAGATCTCAACCCGTATGTATGGGAGATTCTGTCTCATGCTGTGGCAGTCTGTAAACAGATCTCAACCCGTATGGGAGATTCTGGAGAGGTGCCTGAGACAGCATTATCCACCACCATCAACAAAACACCAAATCATGGAATTTCTCATGAACGAATGGTGTCGCATCCCTCCAATAGAGTTCCAGACATTAGTAGAATTTATGCCAAGGTGCATTGAAGCTGTTCTGACTCATGGTGGACCAATGGCATTTTAAGACACTTTATGTTTGTGTTTCCATTTGTTTTGGCAGTTACCTGTAGTTAGACAAGCTAGCTACTCTAACTTGATTGACAGCCTGAAATGACTTCTTGGTAGCTAGTTATGTGGTTGGGAGATTGGGACCGTATATGGGCTAGCTTAAGCCAAACTCATAAGATTGCTAGGTGGCTAGTAATATTACAGAGAAACAACAACAAGGACAAATCTGAGGGGGCTCATTCCCCTGTGCCCCACTGGAGCATGACGCATCTGCATACACACATCTACGATTAGTGTCTCTGCATGGCATGCTGGTTATAATTTGCGAGAAGAGAGTTAATCCCGTCTCTCAGCTCCTGTATCCATCTTTCCCCCAACTAGCTCTCACAGTCTCACGTCAGACTTAGATGTCCATCCATGTTTCTCAAACCTCAAATTCCGAATGACACATTTCAAAGTGTTTAAGGTTACGTTTAGGAATTAACTCCGAATTTTTAAGGTTAGGGTTAAGTTTAGGCATTAACTCAGCAACCTCAGACATGGATGGACAACGAATACAGACGTTTGTCATGGGTGACCTGGCTGCTTTCTCCATAGATTAGGTGTGTGTGTGTGTGTGTGTGTGTGTGTGTGTGTGTGTGTGTGTGTGTGTGTGTGTGTGTGTGTGTGTGTGTGTGTGTGTGTGTGTGTGTGTGTGTGTGTGCGTGCGTGCGTGCGTGCGTGCGTGCGTGTGCGTGCGTGCGTGCGTGCGTGCGTGCGTGTGTGTCCTGGTGTGATAGCCACATATTATCAACTAAGTCTCTGCATCCTATTGCATTATGCATCTGTTTGCCTGTCTCTTTTCAGGCCCTCTATCACTCTCTTCCTCACTCTTTATCTCCTTACTCCCTCCCTCTCTTCCTTACTCCCTCTCTCCCACCTGTATATACTCTTTACAGTGTTATCAGGTAGTAATGGCTCCTGTATCTCTGCTCCACTGATGTGCTATCTGAAGCAGACAGGAAGCCGGGACTGGGAGGGGATTGGGGAGCACCGAACGGTTGGTTGTCTGTTAGTGTTGTCTTCCAGCCGTAGTTTTAAGCTGCAGGTCTGCATTATTCAACGTCTCCATGTTGTCTGTGAGCTAGCCCCTAATGGAAGCACAGTGTCATGTACAAGAGGTACCGCAGTTGAGGTGGACGTAAACACACACACACATTCAAATACCATACAGGACACATTGAGAGGGAAGAAAAATAGGTCTTTATTCTTTATTTCTATGTTTTGACCAGGTATGGTTCTCAATCAGAGACAGCTGTCTATCCTTGTCTCTGATTGGGAATCATACTTAGGTAGCCCCTTTTCCCTTCCTTTCTGTATGGGTAGTTGACTTTGTTAGTGACACTATAGCCCTGTTAAGCTTCACGGTCGTGCCTTTGTTTTGTTGGCGACATTTTATATCAATAAAAGAAAATGTACGCTTACCACGCTACACCTTGGTCCGCTTCTTACGACGCCCGTGACAGAACTACCCACCATCAAGGGATCAAGCAGCGTGGCCAGGAGGAGCAGGGATCCTGGGCCCGGGAGAAGAGAGAATGGAGGACATCTTGGACATGGGAAGAGGTTATGGCAGTGAACAAGACCCTGCCATGGAAACAGGCTGAAGTAGCGAGGGAGGAACGACTTCGCTGCAACGGAGCAGGCACGAGAGGCAGCCCCAAAACATTTTTTGGGGGGGAACACGGGGAGTTTGGCTGAGTCAGGTTGGAGACCTGAGCCAACTCCCTGTGCTTACCGTGACGAGCGTCGTACTGGTCAGGCACCGTGTTATGCGGTGGAGCGCACGTTGTCTCCAGTGCACGTTCATAGCACCATGCGGGCTAGAGTGGGCATCCAGCCAGGTCCAAGGGTGCCGGCTCAGCGCATCTGGCCGCCAGTACGTCTCTACGGCGCCAGCTCTGCGCACTGTGTCTCCGGTGTCTCTGCACAGCCCAGTGCGTCCTGTGCCTGCGCCCCGTAGGGTGCCCAGTCAGTGGCCCGCAAAGTAACCATCCAGCCAGGATGGGTTGTGCAGGCTCTACGCTCGATACCTCCAGTGCGCCTCCACGGCCCAGTATCATGTGCCCGCTCCCAGAACCAGGCCTGCTGTATGTCTTCCCAGCCTGGTGAGTCCTGTGCCTGCTCCCAGAGCCAGGCCTCCTGTGTGTCTCTCCAGCCCAGTGATGATCCATGGCAAGAAGCCTCCAGTGATGATCCATGGCAAGAAGCCTCCAGTGATGATCCATGACAAGAAGCCTCCAGTGATGATCCAGGGCAAGAAGCCTCCAGTGATGTTCCAGGGCACGAAGCCTCCAGTGATGATCCATGGCACGAAGCCTCCAGGGATGATTCATGGCACGAAGCCTCCAACGACGGCCTCCAGTCCAGAGCCTCCAGCGAGGGTGCCCAGTCCGGGGCCCGCAGGGGGGGGGGTTACCTATTCTGCGGCCCACAACAAGGGTGCCCAGTCCAGGGCACGCAACGAGGGTGCCCAGTCAGTGGCCCGCAACAAGGGTGCCCAGTCCGGGGTCCGCAACGAGGGTGCCCAGTCCGGGGCCCGCAGAGAGGGTCCCCACACCAGATGCGGAGCCTCTAGAGACGGTTTCCAGTCCGGAGCCTCCAGCAACGGGCCTCCAGTCCGGAACCTCCAACGAGGGTGCCCAGTCCGGGGCCTGCAGGGGAGGTTTACCTATTCTGCGCAACGAGGGTGCCCAGTCAGTGGCCCGCAACAAGGGTGCCCAGTCCGGGGTCCGCAACGAGGGTGCCCAGTCCGGGGCCCGCAGAGAGGGTCCCCACACCAGATGCGGAGCCTCTAGAGACGGTTTCCAGTCCGGAGCCTCCAGCAACGGGCCTCCAGTCCGGAACCTCCAACGAGGGTGCCCAGTCCGGGGCCCGCAGGGGGGGTTTACCTATTCTGCGCAACGAGGGTGCCCAGTCAGTGGCCCGCAACAAGGGTGCCCAGTCCGGGGCCCGCAACGAGGGTGCCCAGTCCGGGGCCCGCAGAGTGGGTCCCCACACCAGATGCACCACCAAAGCGGGGTGAGCCATAGGTGGAGCGGGGTCTACGTCCCGCACCAGAGCCGCCACCGTGGATAGATGCCCACCCGGACAGGGTGTGATTTGGTCAGGGTGTGATTTGGGTGGGCATTCTGTGTTTTGTTTTCTATGTTTCTTTATTTCTATGTTTTGGCCGGGTATGGTTCTCAATCAGGGACAGCTGTCTATCGTTGTTTCTGATTGGGAATCATTAGTTGTCTGTGTGGCTCAGTCAGTAGAGCATGGCGCTTGCAACGCCAAGCGTCGTGGGTTCGATTGGCTGGGGCCACCCATATGTAAAAGTAGTGGCCCCAGCCACTTGTAGCTGTCAAAAGCGTTGCTAAATGGGATATATTATTATATTATTATATTTGTTAGTGGCACTATAGCCCTGTTAAGCTTCACGGTCGTTCCTTTGTTTTGCTGGCAACATTTTATATCAATAAAAGAAAATGTACGCTCACCACGATGCACCTTGGTCCGCTGCTTACAACTCCGGTGACAGGAATGCCTTCATCTGAGCATTACACAGAAATCACATGGTATTTGGTTGAGAAGGAATGGGGTAAACAGCTGCCAATTACAGCCGTTTATTAATTAGGAGCATGTAGTGTGCTGTCATGTGCTTTTGTTGTATATTGTTTAGGTTAATCCATTATAGACCTCCCCTCGTGTGCACCCATGAACTACTACACCACCCAATCCCAATTAAACCTCTGTTTAAAGGCCTATGTGTTTGTCCCAAACATGATATGAGAGGGAAAGGATAGAAGAGGATAAGAGAGGAGGAAGATGGAAGGGAGAGAGAGAGATACAGACTTCCTTGTCCTTTTTCTTCCATGCATTCTCCCCTGCTGGGTCTCCAGCAGTGTCTCACTGTTCAGCAACATGCAACAACACTCCCCAGTGATCATTTCACTCACACACACTTATTTTTACACATCTGAACACACACCTCTCCCAGTGACCCCAGACTCACACGCACATTTCTGTTGTTACACATCTTAACAGGCGCACCACCCCTGAGGAGATGATACACAGGCAGACACACACACACACTTTCTCTAGATTGTAGAAACACAGATGCACACGCATGAATACACACTTACCAGGCACACCGCCCCTGCCCAGACCATATCACACACACACACACACACACACACACACACACACACACACACACACACACACACACACACACACACACACACACACACACACACACACACACACACACACACACACATACATACATACACAAATATGCTCGCACTCAAACAGGCACAGAAATGTAGCAGGCTTGTAGCTAACCTCCATCAATCATACATGCCCTCTCGCACAAACACTCAGACACACACACTCCTGCATGAATGCACATTCAACAGGTCTCGTGCTCCTCCTTGGCTGAGAGAACCCATGTCTTCTGCTGCTCTATGAAGAAATGCACATTACCAAACTGGGTGGTAGAGAAATGCTCCTCAACAACAATCTGTTTCAGCCATTTTGTTGGCTATTTTATGAATTACTAGTTTTAGGGGAGGTCTGTGTTGTTTGAGCTACGTGTACTGTAGGAGTTAACTCTAAGTAACTTAAAAGCATCCTGAGAAATTACTCTAATTTGAGTTTAGATTGGAAGATATAGCATGTAGAGAATTAGAGCATATGACACTTTATACAAAGGGTGGGTTAAATCCTTTCATCTTCTCTTCCTCTCCTCTATCGCATACCTCGTTATTATGTAAACAATGGACCCATTAAAACTGATCCTCATTCATTTCAAATAGCTTTCACTTTCCATCACTGCTTTAATTTTAACTTATTTTTTATGTGCCAGAATTACTTCCTGAAACTGAGTACAAATGTAGATGTCCTAAATGATGAGTCGTATAACATTGTTTTGAAACACTTAACACATTTCTGGAAACCCTGAGATTTAATTTAGCCCACTCGAAGTAAAAAGATAACCCAGTTCCTACATTTAAATATAAAAATGGATTTTTTTCAAATAAAAGTATGCTACATTATATCTCTAGGACCCTCAGGATGGCAAATCAGAGCAAGATTACTGAATGTAAGTACATTATTTACCTTCAGAGGTGAATGTATCAAACCAGTTGCCGTGATAAAAGTGTTTTGTTGTTGTACACTGTCCTCAAACAATAGCATGGTATGTTTTCACTGTAATAGCTACTGTAAACTGGACACCGCAGTTAGATTAACAATAATTTAAGATTTCTGCCCACATAAGACATGTCTGTATCCCAGAATGTTGGCTATTGTTTACAACGTCATTCTAGTCACATTAGCGGACGTTAGCAACAGAAAAACAACCAAACAAATACATTATCCTACAGACATGTAGTACACCGTACACAGTTTGACAATATATACTTTCAGTGTATAATATATATCTATACAAGGGGTGGGTCTAATCCTGAATGCTGATTGGTTAAAACTGTATTCCAGCCAGTGTCTATTCCACAAGTTACCACCGGTTAAATCTGTGACGTTAAAATGCCTATTTACTCTGCTCCATCTGACTGCGCAATCCACTGTCTCATCAGCCCAGCCAAGCAATTTATAAACTTGATCTCCACTATAAAAAGCATCTAGACATTATCTCACATTTCTTTTTGTGTAATATTTAGTTTTCAACAGTGGAGATTTGTATAAACCTTGCTGTCTGTCTCTCCAATATTTGCAATATTGTTTCAATATTCATATTCGACCTCCAGCTGACCAATAGTAATGAACATGTTGGGAGTCTGGACGAGACAGACATGCAGGCAGCGTTTCTCAGCCAGTTGAAATCATGAATCAGCTGGCAACATTTTTTTGGATATATACAAAGAAATTGAAGAAAAGGTCAAATTAAATTAAATGCAGCTAGTTTGCAGTCTTTCCAGCTTCAGTTTGAATTGATTGTGTAAGCTGTGTTATTGGCTAGCTCCTCTGAACAAATGTTCTATGTCTGGCGAAATTGCGCCTCATTAGCTCATTGTTATGGATGTACAGTATCCAAATAAATGTCACTAGAAAACAGCTTAAACAAATGCAAATGCGGCTACTTTGCTGTTATTCTAGCTGCAATTTTTGATGTGACCGTAAGTTAACCATATTGGCTAGGTAGCAAGCAAGGCATAAGAACATTGCCAGCCAGTGTGTCAATGGAACATTTAGAACGAATGGGTTGCATCCATAGATACAGAATAAAATTACTGAACAACTGGGTCTCTAGCAAACAAACCGGTAACTAGCAAACAAAACAACCTGCCGACTTAGGTAGCAACCCTAGATTTGTATCGGGACTATGAAACTATGAAATAGTTTAATAAATTCATAAAAATAACATTTTTAATGAAAATATGTCAATCATTATTTGAATATGAGACCGACTGGCTCGATTCGGTCTTATGTAGCAACATTTGAAATTGTGTTTTTTACATTGGATAAAAGCAGAGACTCAGATATACAAAATGGTATATCATACAGTACAGTTGAGGAACAATGGGAAAGTAATTCTGCTTTGAAAGTTGCTAAACTTGTAACCTCACTTTTGAGAAAATTTACCTTGAATATTTTGTAACACCTAATGGAGAGCTCTTCTTTGTCTACACCCATTCATCATCGTTCACACCCTAAAGCCTTAGCCCCACCCATCTCTTTAAGGATTCACATGTGAAACCATGTAGTCAACTACCAAGGATTTCAAGACTAAAGGCTGGTTTATGATCTGGAGTGCCAGAGTGCGCTCTGGGCGTTCATAAACTCAAAGCGCTGTCAGATTGTCCATTCGTTAATCAGAGCATTTTGCTCACATAACGTTCAGAGCACACACTGTACGCTCTGGCCGAGGAATAGGATTGATCCATGTGTTCTGACCTAACAACAGCAGTCAAGTACCCAAGCTGACTGGCTAACGTTGGCTAGCTTGCTAGCTACATCCAGACACAAATGAGACAACAGCTCACTCTTACCATTTTACTCTGGTTAGGCTGTTTTTATGTTATCCAGAGCGTTGGTGACTGCAACTGTGCTGCTGGCAATAATTGAATAACACTTTTTTTCCCAACGTTCACTGACACCGGCCATATTCAACGGGTGTTGAGCATTTGGAAATTTGTCCGTTATTCTGCACTCTGTGTTATGAACTTGAGTGAAGACCCAAAAGCGGTTTTAACAGAAAACAGAGTTCTTTAATGAAAATACAGGAATGGCATAAATCCTCTTCCAACGTTGTCAGGGGAACAAAAAGAACGTTAGTATAGTGCAGGATGCTTCAGCCAGGCAGACTCCGACAGGACAGGACAAGGTGGAAGCAAACGAGACGACAGCTTGCTTCTGGCATCAAAAAACACAAACAAGAATCAGACACTGAAAGTAGCAGGAACAGAGAAAGAAATAGAGACCTAATCAGAGGGGGAAGAGAGAACAGGTGTGAAGAGTGAAAGAGCTAGTTAGGGCAGATGTAGAACAGCTGAGGAATGAGAGACAGAGAAGGTAACCTAAAAAGACCAGCAGAGAGAGAGAATCAAGAGAAAGGACAGGAACAGACATAACAAGACATGACAGTACCCCCCCCCCACTCACCGAGCGCCTCCTGGCGCACTCGAGGAGGAAACCTGGCGGCAACGGAGAAAATCATCGATCAGCGAACGGTCCAGCACGTCCCGAGAGGGAACCCAACTCCTCTCCTCAGGACCGTACCCCTCCCAATCCACTAGGTACTGATGACCACGGCCCCGAGGGCGCATGTCCAAAATCTTACGAACCCTGTAGATGGGTGCGCCCTCGACAAGGATGGGGGGTGGGACGAGCGGGGGCGCGAAGAACGGGCTTAACACAGGAGACATGGAAGACCGGGTGAACGCGACGAAGATAGCGTGGAGAAGAAGTCGCACTGCGACAGGATTAATGACCTGGGAAATACGGAACGGACCAATGAACCGCGGGGCCAACTTGCGAGAAGCTGTCTTAAGGGGAAGGTTCAGAGTGGAGAGCCATACTCTCTGACCGCAACAATATCTAGGACTCTTGGTCCTACGCTTGTTAGCGGCCCTCACAGTCTGCGCCCTATTACGGCAAAGTGCCGACCTGACCCCCTTCCAGGTGCGCTCGCAACGCTGGACAAAAGCCTGAGCGGAGGGGACGCAGGACTCGGCGAGCTGAGATGAGAACAGCGGAGGCTGGTACCCGAGGCTACACTGAAAAGGGGATAGACCGGTAGCAGACGAGGGAAGCGAGTTGTGGGCGTACTCTGCCCAGGGGAGCTGTTCTGACCAAGACGCAGGGTTACGAAAAGAAAGACTGCGTAAAATGCGACCAACAGTCTGATTGGCCCGTTCGGCTTGACCGTTAGACTGGGGATGAAAGCCGGACGAGAGACTGACGGAAGCCCCAATCAAACGGCAAAACTCCCTCCAAAATTGAGACGTGAACTGCGGACCTCTGTCGGAAACGACGTCAGACGGAAGGCCATGAATTCGGAAAACATTCTCGATAATGATCTGAGCCGTCTCCTTAGCAGAAGGGAGCTTATCGAGAGGAATGAAATGAGCCGCCTTAGAGAATCTATCGACAACCGTAAGAATAACTGTCTTCCCCGCTGATGAAGGCAGTCCGGTGATAAAATCTAAAGCGATGTGAGACCACGGTCGAGAGGGGAATGGGAAGCGGTCTGAGACGGCCGGCAGGAGGAGAGTTCCCAGATTTAGTCTGCGCGCAGACCGAACAAGCGGCGACAAATCGACGCGCGTCACGTTCCCGAGTGGGCCACCAGAAACGCTGGCGAATGGAAGCGCGTACCCCCGAACGCCGGGGTGGCCGGCTAACTTGGCAGAGTGGGCCCACTGAAGAACGGCCGGACGAGTAGGAACGGGAACGAACAGAAGGTTCCTAGGACAAGCTCGCGGCGACGGAGTGTGAGCGAGTGCTTGCTTTACCTGCCTCTCAATTCCCCAGACAGTCAACCCGACAACACGCCCCTCAGGGAGAATCCCATCGGGGTCGGTGGAGACCTCAGAAGAACTGAAGAGACGAGATAAAGCATCAGGTTTGGTGTTTTTTGAGCCCGGACGATAAGAAATAACAAACTCGAAACGAGCGAAAAACAGAGCCCAACGAGCCTGACGCGCATTAAGTCGTTTGGCTGAACGGATGTACTCAAGGTTCCTATGGTCAGTCCAAACGACAAAAGGAACGGTCGCCCCCTCCAACCACTGTCGCCATTCGCCTAGGGCTAAGCGGATGGCGAGCAGTTCGCGATTACCAACATCATAGTTACGTTCTGACGGTGATAAGCGATGAGAGAAAACGCGCAAGGATGGACCTTGCCGTCAGAGAGAGAGCGCTGAGAAAGAATGGCTCCCACGCCCACCTCTGACGCGTCAACCTCAACAACAAACTGTCTAGAGATGTCAGGTGTAACAAGAATAGGTGCGGATGTAAAACGATTCTTAAGAAGATCAAAAGCTCCCTGGGCGGAAACGGACCACTTAAAGCACGTCTTAACAGAAGTAAGGGCTGTGAGAGGAGCTGCCACCTGACCGAAATTACGGATGAAACGACGGTAGAAATTAGCGAAGCCCAGAAAGCGCTGCAGCTCGACGCGTGACTTAGGAACGGGCCAATCAATGACAGCCTGGACCTTAGCGGGATCCATCTTAATGCCCTCAGCGGAAATAACGGAACCGAGAAAAGGGACAGAGGTGGCATGAAAAGTGCACTTCTCAGCCTTCACATAAAGACAGTTCTCCAAAAGGCGCTGGAGGACGCGTCGCACGTGCTGAACATGAATCGAGAGAGACGGTGAAAAAATCAGGATATCGTCCATGTAAACGAAAACAAAAATGTTCAGCATGTCTCTCAGGACGTCGTTAACTAGTGCCTGAAAGACAGCTGGAGCGTTAACGAGGCCGAAAGGAAGAACCCGGTATTCAAAGTGCCCTAACGGAGTGTTAAACGCCGTCTTCCACTCGTCCCCCTCCCTGATGCGCACGAGATGGTAGGCGTTACGAAGGTCCAATTTGGTGAAAAACCTGGCTCCCTGCAGGATCTCGAAGGCTGAAGACATAAGAGGAAGCGGATAACGATTCTTAACTGTTATGTCATTCAGCCCTCGATAATCCACGCATGGGCGCAGGGACCCGTCCTTCTTCTGAACAAAAAAATCCCGCTCCGGCGGGGGAGGAGGAGGAGACTATGGTACCGGCGTCGAGCGAAACCGACAAATAATCCTCGAGAGCCTTACGTTCGGGAGCCGACAGAGAATATAATCTACCCCGGGGGGTAGTTCCCGGAAGGAGATCAATACTACAGTCATACGACCGGTGTGGAGGGAGAGAAGTGGCCTTGGAACGACTGAACACCGTGCGCAGATCGTGATACTCCTCCGGCACCCCTGTCAAATCGCCAGGCTCCTCCTGTGAAGAAGAGACAGAGGAAACAGGAGGGATAGCAGACATTAAACAGGTTACATGACAAGAAACATTCCAGGATAGGATAGTATTACTAGACCAATTAATAGAAGGGTTATGGCGCACTAGCCAGGGATGACCCAAAACAACAGGTGTAAAAGGTGAACGAAAAATTAAAAAAGAAATGGTTTCGCTATGATTACCAGAGACAGTGAGGGTTAAAGGCAGCGTCTCACGCTGAATCTTGGGGAGAGAACTACCATCTAAAGCGAACAAGGCCCTGGGCTCCCCTAACTGTCTGAGAGGAATATCATGTTCCCGAGCCCAGGTCTCGTCCATAAAACAGCCCTCCGCCCCAGAGTCTATCAAGGCACTGCAGGAAGCAGATGAACCGGGCCAGCGGAGATGGACCGGAAAGGTAGTGCGTGATCCAGAAGGAGAGGCCTGAGTAGTTGCGCTCACCAGTAGCCCTCCTCTTACTGATGAGCTCTGGCTTTTACTGGACATGAGGTGACAAAATGACCAGCGGAGCCGCAGTAGAGACAGAGGCGATTGGTGATTCTCCGTTCCCTCTCCTTGGCCGAGATGCGAATACCCCCAGCTGCATAGGCTCAGCATCCGAGCCGGCGGAGGAGGGTGGCAGTGAAGCGGCAGGTGGCAGTGATGTGGAGAGGGGGAGCAACGGAGAACGTGAGCTCCTTTCCACGAGCTCGGCGACGAAGATCAAACCGTCGCTCTATGCGAATAGCGAGAGCTATTAAGGAGTCCAGACTGGAAGGAACCTCCCGGGAGAGGATCTCATCCTTAACCTCGACGTGGAGACCCTCCAGAAAACGAGCGAGCAAAGCCGGCTCGTTCCAGTCACTAGAGGCAGCGAGAGTGCGAAACTCAATAGAATAATCCGTTATGGATCTATTCCCCTGACATAGGGAAGACAGGGCCCTGGAAGCCTCCTCGCCAAAAACAGAACGGTCAAAAACCCGTATCATCTCCTCCTTAAAGTTCTGATACTGGTTAATACACTCAGCCCTCGCCTCCCAGACTGCCGTGCCCCACTCACGCGCCCGTCCGGTAAGGAGAGAAATGACGTAGGCGATGCGGACTGCGCTCCTGGAGTAGGTGTTGGGCTGGAGAGAGAACACCACATCACACTGAGTGAGGAATGAGCGGCACTCAGTGGGCTCCCCAGAGTAACACGGCGGGTTGTTGATCCTGGGCTCCGGAGACTCGGAAACCCTGGAAGTGGGCGGTGGATCGAGGTGGAGTTGGTGAACCTGTCTTGTGAGGTCAGAGACTTGGACGACCAGGGTCTCAACGGCATGTTGAGCAGCAGACAATTCCTCCTCATGTCTGCCTAGCATCGCTCCCTGGATCTCGACGGCGGAGTGAAAAGGGTCCGGAGCCGCTGGGTCCATTCTTGGTCTGATTCTTCTGTTATGAACTTGAGTGAAGACCCAAAAGCGGTTTTAACAGAAAACAGAGTTCTTTAATGAAAATACAGGAATGGCATAAATCCTCTTCCAACGTTGTCAGGGGAACAAAAGAACGTTAGTATAGTGCAGGATGCTTCAGCCAGGCAGACTCCGACAGGACAGGACAAGGTGGAAGCAAACGAGACGACAGCTTGCTTCTGGCATCAAAAAACACAAACAAGAATCAGACACTGAAAGTAGCAGGAACAGAGAAAGAAATAGAGACCTAATCAGAGGGGGAAGAGAGAACAGGTGTGAAGAGTGAAAGAGCTAGTTAGGGCAGATGTAGAACAGCTGAGGAATGA